>NC_041389.1:355109834-355117521 GCF_002162155.2 Triticum dicoccoides
AACGCTCACTGTTCATCCAGAGAGGCAGCATCGATCGGCTTCAGTTAGCAGCAGTAGTGAAGGAATCGATCGCTCGGGTTCAGTAACGCGTAGCCTGCAGTGCAATCGCTCGGGTTCAGTTAGAGCCCAACGCATCGCTCGGGTTCAGTTAAAGCCAACGCCTTGCACACACGCGCGTACGTGTACGAGAGAAACGCGCATCGTTCGGCCCCTGACCACCCACCGTAACCGGGAACTCCCCGAAATTTTCCTCGCCCTTGCTTCTACCACGGTTTTTTCCGTCATGGACGGCCCAAAGAATGTCATGCAGCTGCGTCTCCGGCCCGCCCAGGACGAAAAGCCCATTTTCTGTCATGATTTTTTGTCATAGAAGTAGGAGCCCACCACATCTATGATGACCGGGTTTGTCACAATTATCGTCATAGAAGTGTCATATGTATGACAGAAAAAAATTTCGTTCGGCCCAAAATGTCACAGATGTGTACTTTTTTTGTAGTGTATGTAAACACCTCGGTGTACAAACTCTGTCAGTAATACTTCATTGCTATTGTTGATGACATTCCGATAGCCACCGATGGACGAGAACTTTGCCTATTGGTCCGCCTCATTCAACGAGCAGGAAAATGGTTCTCTTCGCCCCTCACACTTGGTACCGACGTTGTTGCCGACATAACTGACAAGATATTCTCTGACCTGTCTTGCTATCATGGCCATGCAAAAGTTAGCGCCATCTTGTCTTTTTAACCCACATAGTGGGCCCATAACCCACAGTTCCACAAGATCGAAACTTGACTCTCCTGTACAACCTTGATTTTGAGGTATTCATTGCACTTGGCTTCGTATGTAATTCACGAGCTAACTTCCTCACCATGTTTCATTCCAGTAGCAAAGGCAACATTATTCTTCATTGGTCTGAACCCCCTTCATCACCTGTTTTAGGCATCAGCTGGATGCTTACCTAGTTGAAACTTGTTGAACCCCTTATGGCACTCTCGATACATTTCCTAGTGCTTCTAAAATCTCCTTCCTTGAGATAACTACCGGATGCCGATCCTTTCAGACATCCGTCCTTATAGCTTCCCCTTTATTCCACCCCTTAAATCTTGGGACGAGATTTCTTGTAGTGGAGGAGAATTGTAACACCCAGATAATTAAGCAACAGTAATCCCCTTCTAATGGTGTCATGTCACCATGATTACTATTCTTAAACTCGCGTTGGTTCGAAACCGGTTCAAATTCAAATCTAAAATAAAGTAGAAAATAAAAGTTTTCAGATGTCAAAACTAAAATGTTCACAATATTATATAAATTCACCTGATCATTGTCATGTTGGAAACAACCTCTTTTAGATTCCCACAGTGCGCCTGGAAATTTTATTTAGTGGACCAACAGCCAATTATTTGAGCTTTTCATTTTCTAAAAATAGTTGAACACTCCCAAATGCTTTGAAACTTTTTGTACCAATCCATGTTATTGCCTTGTTATTTTGTGCCAAGTTTTGTATTAAACAAAACACTTTTAGTGGCTCAAAGAAAATAAACAAAAGATAAAAACTAAATACAAAAAAAGGAAAAGAAACACCCTCCCCCATGCTGGACCAATCGGCCCAGCTAGCCAACTGGCCGGTCCAGTCGGCCAGCCCACCCCGACCGGCCCACCTTGCTCCCACCTTAACCCCCCAATCCCCAACGGAACCCTAGCCCGATCCCCACTCCCCCACACTTCCCTCGCCCCCCTCTGCTCCCTCATCAATCTAGATCAGGGCAAACGCCCCGACCTCGCTGTCGGACGCTGCTCGACGGAACCGCCTCGATGTCGGCGCCCAGTGCCGCCTCGGGTCGCCTTCCCCCTTGCTGGACGCCTCGTCCTCCTCCCCGGACCCCTTCCATTCGTCTGGGTCGGGGAGGGGCTCAATCCAGTGCCTCCCTGCACCTCCCGTCGTCGCCGTGCTTCACCACCACGCCGATGCCGCTCCACTGCCTCTCCATCGACGGTCGTCGTCGAACTTCGCCGCCCTGATCCCCTGCAACGGGGGTGAGTAGCTCCCCTTGTCCTCCCTGGCCCATATCGCCCTCTGCCGCCTCTGCCTCGCCTCGCCTCGCCGTACGCCGCGCTGATGCGCCGGCCAATCCCCGCAACCTCCTTGCGTTGTCCTCTTGCACCCGTCGGAGGCCGCCCGTGCCCATGCGCCTCCTTCTCCCGCGCTAACTCCTTGCGCCAGTGGTCGCGCCCTCGGCCGCCTCTTGCTGCTTCGCTCCCGCCGCTCGCCTTGCTGCCCCATGCGCGCCCCTGTCGCCCTACCCCCGTCGCGGCCTCATCCCGCAGCTCCCCACCCCACTCTGGCCGTCGCCTTCCCGGCCTGGCCACGCCCCTCCCCGACCGGCGTCGTGGCCTCGCCGGCGCCCCTGATGCCCCGTGCACTGGCACGGGTGCTGGCCCGTTAACCCGCTCGCCCGTCGCCCGCTTAGCCCCGGGGCCACTGCCAATGGGGCCCCACACCCCTGTTTACTTAAAAATATGCAAAAATATATATGTTAATAAAAATAATCAATTAATTAGTTAAACGGTTAATTAACTTAATTAATTATTCTTAATTAACCTATTGAAGTAGATTAGTTAGTTTAAAAACAGTAGTTAGTTAGATGAGTGAATGACAGGCCCCCCGTTGACCAGTCAAATATTGACTGGTCAACTGGAACCCCTTGGCCCACCAGCCACTGGATACACTTATGTGTACCCTGTGCTGGGTGCGTCTAGCAATTTAGCTTTTTTCGAATTAAAATAGTTCTAGAATAATGTTTAAATCTTTGAAAAATCATAGAAATTATTCCATAGCTTGGATGGATAAGTTTTATACATGAAAGTTGCTCAGAACGACGAGAAGAATCCGAATACGCGGTCCGTTCATATGTCACATGCCCCTATCATAGCGAACATGGAACTTTCCTGCTCTGTTTCGTCTGTCTGAAAATGCCAAACTTCGGGAAAGCATTCTCGGATGTTTTCCCCTTTGCCGGTATCGCGTAGTACCGCGTTAGAACGCATCTAGCTCTGCTTGTTATCCTGTTATGCTCTTGCTTGCTATGTATTTACTGTTTCTTCCCCCTCTTCTCTTCGGTAGACCCCGAGACTGATGTTGCCGCTGTGATCGACTACGTCGACGACGACCCTTCTTCCCTTTCATCGGAGCTTCCAGGCAAGCCCCCCCTTTGATCACCCCGATATCGTCCATTCCATTCTCTCATGCTTGCATTAGATTTTGCTACTGTAATTGATTGCTCCTATTCTGATGCATAACCTGCTTTTGTAACCTGCTTATTGTTACTTAACTGCTTATCCTAAACTGCTTAGTATAGGTTGGTTAGTGATCCATCAGTGACCCCCACTTAGTCCTTGTTACCCCTGCTTCATCTTCGACGACTCGATCAATGTGATCGATGACCAGAGCCCGACACCTCACATCATATCACGCCCGTTTTGATGCCCGACTCTGTAGAGTTACCATCGAGTGCCGAGGGTGGAACCTCATACATCACTCCTGATGAGATCTCTGTAGTGTAGCTATTCAGTCGTGGTCATCGAGGGTGGTTCCTCCTTTACCATTCCTGATACGGCTCAGTCGTGCAACACCTCAAGTGTGAACCACGAGGGTGGTTCCTCTTACGTTCACCTTCATGATTACATCGAGTGGAATCCACCGGGGGTGATTCCTCGGGTTTCCCCCTTGATGTTTGGACACACGGTTACCTTGACTTTACTTGAGACCATTGTTGAAGTCGGGTCGACCCTGAGGGGTACCCGCGAGTTGATGTGAAAGTCCACGAGACGGGACGACAAGGTCACATTATCGTGAGTCTCTGCTCGTCTCCGCGAGCCCCCAATGCACTAACAGGTTTGGGTATTTGTTCTGAGTGGCCGCTGGCCTTTACACACTAACCACCACGCGAGATTAGTTATGGGCCTCGACATCGCAGTATCAGCCGAAGCTTTGCCAGACGTGCAGTTCAGCAGTGCGGCACTGTCGGATCGTGCTGGCCATCCAAGGCTATGCTGGTATTCACCCTGCGCGCAACGACTTGGAGTGTTACGGGTGATGGGCCCAAGACCCTGGAGCGCTTAGGATGTAGACCGGCAAGGACCTCTCCGCTGAGCCTAGGTAGGGCTGCGACGTGTTGATCTTCCGAGGCCAGGCATTGACCCCAGAAAGGTGTGTCCGGCCAGAGTGATCGAGCGTGTTGGGTAACGTGGTGCACCCCTGCAGGGAAGATATATATTCGAATACCGTGTCCACGGTAATGCATGTTGAGACTTGTATCCGGATCTTATATAACTAGAAATGGATACTTGAGATATGTGATGGATATGTGGCTCCGAGATTGCTTTCTCGTAGGGAGTCGAGGAGGGGTATCTGGGCATTAATGTTACAACATGTTTGATAATTATAAACTGCTATTCTTTACTCTTCCACATGCTGCAAGATGCTTGGAGCTTCTTGAAGATGCTAGTCTTTGATAGGCTAGGCCTTCCCCTCAATTCTGGCAATCTGCAGTTCAGTCCACAGATACAACCCTTCCATTTGATACCAATGCATACTTAGTATAGGTTTGATGCTTGCGAGTACTTTGGATGAGTACTCATGGTTGCTTTGCTACCCCCTTTCCCCCCTTCTTTCTTCTTTCCGGTTGATGCAACCAGATGGTGGATCCCTGGAGCCAGATGCCACTGCCGACGGATACTGCTACTTGGAGACCACCGATGACCAGGAGTAGTTAGGAGGTCCCAGGCAGGAGGCCTTGCCTCTTCGATCGTTGCTTCTTTTGTGCTTGCCTTCTTAAGGCATTCTTGTCTAACTTATGTCTGTTCTCAGATATTGTTGCTTCCACTGACTCTTGTGTATCGAGCTTGTATTCGAGCCCTCAAGGCCCCTGGCTTGTAATATAAAGCTTGTATTATTTTAATTTGTGTCTAGAGTTATGTCGTGATATCTTTCCGTGAGTCCCTCATCTTGATCGTACACATTTGCGTGTATGATTAGTGTAAGATTGAATCGGGGGCGTCACACACGATCTTGATGTATTGCGAGCTTTGCTATTATAGTTGGATCTTATGACGTTTCTCCCCCACTACTCTCTTGTAATGGATTGAGTTTTCCCTTTGAAGTTATCTTATCGGATTGAGTCTTTAAGGATTTGAGAACACTTGATGTATGTCTTGCATGTGCTTATCTGTGGTGACAATGGGATATCACGTGATCTACTTGATGTATGTTTTGGTGATCAACTTGCAGGTTCAGTGGCCTAGTGAACTTATGCATAAGGGTTGGCACAAGTTTTCATCTTGACTCTCTGGTAGAAACTTTGGGGCACTCTTTGAAGTACTTTGTGTTGGTTGAATAGATGAATCTGAGATTGTGTGATGCATATCGTATAATCATGCCCACGGATACTTGAGGTGGCATTGGAGTATCTAGGTGACATTAGGGTTTTGGTTGATTTGTGTCTTAAGGTGTTATTCTAGTACGAACTCTATGGTAGATCGAACGGAAAGAATAGCTTCATGTTATTTTACTACGGATGAGGGAGTCCTGGAGAAGGGGGTATCCGGACAGCCGGACCGTATACATCGTCCGGACTATTGAAGCGTGAAGATGCAAGACTCCAGACTTCGGCCCGTGTCCGGATCAGACTCTCCTTTGCGTGGAAGACAAGCTTGGCGATCCGGATATTATATTTCCTTCCTTGTAACCGACTCCGTGTAAACCCTAGCCCTCTCCGGTGTCTATATAAACCGGAGAGGATGGTCCTTAAAGGGCCGATCATAATTACAATCATACCATCATAGGCTAGCTCTTAGGGTTTAGCCTCTACGATCTCATGGTAGATCTACTCTTGTACTACTCATATATTCAATATTAATCAAGCAGGAAGTAGGGTTTTACCTTCATCGAGAGGGCCCAAACCTGGGTAAACATTGTGTCCCTTGCTTCCTATTACCATCATCACGCACAGATCGGGACCCCCTACCCGAGATTCACCGGTTTTGACATCGACATTGGTGCTTTCATTGAGAGTTCCTCTATGCCGTCGCTTCAAGGCTTGATGGCGTCTTCAATCGTCAACAACACGGTCCAGGGTGAGACTTTTCTCCCCGGACAGATCTTTGTGTTCGGCGGCTTCACAATGTGGGCCAATTCGCTTGGCCATCTGGAGCAGATCGACAGCTACGCCCCTGGCCACCAGATCAGGTTTGGAAACTTGAACTACACGACGGATATTCGCGGAGACTTGATCTTTGACGGATTCGGCCCTGTGCCGGGAGCGCCAGACAGTCACGACGGGCACAGCCTAGACCTGCTATCGGACAATGCTCGGAACATCATCGCTGCAATAGCCCCGGGTCTAAATCTGGAACAAGTTGCGTTACCCAAGGACGGAGGGGTAGACCCCGCCCCGCAGGCCGCATCCTCATCAGCGTTGGAGCCGAACACAGGTCTCACCTCTGTGGAGACCTGTAACCCCGGACCCCCGGACTCGTGTCCGGTCGTTGGTTCCGGTCCGCACACCCGAGCCAGCCGAGCCAGGTTGGGCTCCAGTGATGGAGTTTACCGCTGTGGACATCTTTCAACACTCGCCCTTTGGCGACATGCTGAACTCATTAAAGTCTCTCTCTCTATCAGGAGACTCTGGGCCGAACTATGTCCGGCTTGAGTGGGAAGCAGGCGACGAAGGAATTCGCTGCCCACCCACCACCCACTTGATTGCCACGATCGATGATTTGACCGACGTACTTAACTTCGACCACGAAGACATCGACGGTATGGACGACGATGCAGAAGAATTACAGGAGCCACCGCTCATAGGGCGGTGAACAGCCACCTCTTTATACAATATATATACGGTGGATACTCCGAAGGAAACCAATGGCGACGAGGCAACGGAGGACAACCCCTCAGAGCGAAAAGCAAAGTACGGGTGTCTTCGGCGCCACTCCAAGCCCCGCCACATCAATGTCGGCCCCGGAGATGAAAACAATCCGAATGGTGCCGAAGAGGAATACAGCCTCGATCAGCCTACCTTTAAGCAGGCTGGACAGGCCACAGTGGGATACTTGGAGAGGGACAACTACACACCCTCCCCCGAAGACGAGGTAAGCCTCGGCAATGACGAATTCAGCGTGCCTGAAGATCCAGTGGAACAAATTCGCTTCAAGCGACGACTCATGGCCACGGCAAGGAGCCTGCAAAGGAAGCAAGATCAGCTTGAAATTAACCAGGATTTGCTAATGGATAGGTGGACCAAGATCCTGGCCACCGAAGAGTACGGACTCGACCACCCTAACAAGGGGTATACACGGCACAACAGGCTACCTCAACCTAAGCAGGCGATCCAAAGGCACACAACCCAACGTCCGCACACCACCACAGTCCAAGACAGCAAAAAGGATACATGAAGAGGCATCCTCAAGCCTCGGCGCAACGGCCATAAACGTCAAGTCAGGGAAGCTGGTACCAAGTTCAGCAACTCCCAGTCCGGTCAACGGACAAAGAACAGCTCAAGCCAATTCGGCTGGAGCCACAAACTCGATCAACCGTGTGAAATTCACGATACTCCAAGAAGGACGGCAAAACATACCAATAGAGAATGCCGGATCTCCAAAACAAAGCGACTGGTCGCGCACCGGAAACAAT
>NC_041389.1:355117723-355142869 GCF_002162155.2 Triticum dicoccoides
AAGCACGACAACTTAATTGTCGTACCCCTAGACCTAGTAGTTTAGGGGCTCCATAATATATAAAGCCCCCACAGGTATAAACCTGCAAATAAACACCTTCTATAAGGTGTCCGGCGCAAAGGCCAAGTTCATTGGCCCACCGCTCTAACGGTTGTTCTCACAGAACCAAAAAAATACCACGCCATCGGCGCGCTCCCTTCACACGGTAACCCACCGTATGTTAACGGGATGAACTACGTTGACTAGATTCCACGTGGTAAACCATTAGGCCAACGCCAGTGATATACTCACACCTACATACAAGGCCGAAACCCCACCCTTAGAGCGGAAATCATACAGCCTCCGGAAGTAGCAAGTCGTGCATGCCTATCAATATTTTGATAGGACAACCATCTATCCGGACACCCACGGAAGAGTCCGGGCTACTTTCCGGTATAGTGGCTAGGGTCACCAAGGTCCGATCAGGAACCTTTAGACCAACCACGGGAGGACGCCCGGCTGCCTCCGAACATTTACCTTCACAAACTAACTTTTATGCAGAATAGGATTGGCGGCGTGGAATCGGCCCGGACACATAAGGAAAGGACCATACAGGCAGAAGGCGGTTCGGATTCACTTTCGATCCATTCACAGCCCCTTCCAGTCCGGCCATCACAGGTTCCGCCAAAAACCATCCCCTTTTTATCATCATAAATCACACTCACATGCATAGACATATCATCCTACTGCAATGCGTAGACTTAAATAACATGTATCGGCCGTCGTCTATCATTGACGCCTCTAACCGGCAACCACACTTCGTGTTACGCCCGGCTATGCCAGGGGCCTCATAGTACGGCACTAAAGTCCGACCACCTTTTTGGTCGCTCGGCACCCCGAACTTATAGCACTATATGCATCAGCTCCGAATCATGTCTTGGGTCATTGGTTGGGTTTGCCCGGCTCCCATGTTTTGGTACCTTATGTTCCGTTCCGTCGGCTAAGGTAGCACTGGGAGAACTACTGCGATTGTGTCCCGGTTCTGCCGGACGAGCACCTCAGTAGAGAAAGCCGAAAACCGACTGTCATGATGCAGCGAGAGCTGGCCAGCTGTTCGAGAGGTTGTAAAATCCTTAAAGATTTATTCCGCATAACGCCACTATAAAATGCAGATTGCGATGGATCGGTCTTCCGATCAGGCGCCAATAGAGCCCCTAGTTCGGCCTTCCAAATACTAGGGGCTGCGCCGACCATACTCGAATTCCTATGGCTAAGTGAGGGTAGTAAAGCCATATATAGTCCGATGGCCTAGTTCATGGTGAGAAACACCACCTTAAAAGGACCCAGCAATGGGATAAAGAGTGTTCAGAAATACCCCAAACACCCCCGTACTTCTCACGTGGGGGCTGAAGCCGACGACTAGCCAACCCTCAAAATTTACATACAATAAACAGCCGCACGGGAAGAACATATGTTCACACAAAATAGGCAATACATAATAAGCGTGCCTTCATCCCATATTACAAATATTGGCAAGAATGCCCTCAGGGAAATATAATGTCTTTCGTGCACTTATCGGCCGCCAGGCGGGCCCCCTTTAGTACACCTTCATAGTACAGTTTGGTCTTGCGATGCTCCTTACCCTCCGGTTGCCCCTCAGTTATCAGCTTCTCCGCATCAAGCTTACGCCAATGCACTTTTGCATGGGCAAGCGCCATGCGCGCACCTTCTATACAGACTGATCGCTTGATTGAATCAAGACGAGGACAGGCGCCCGCAATCCGCTTCATGAGTTCAAAGTAACTGCTGGGAATTGGCTCTGCAGGCCACAGCCGGATAACCAAGTCCTTCATGGCTAGTTCGGCCGCCTGGTGCAGTTCGACCAGCTGCTTCAACTGCTCGATAAAAGGCACCAGGTAGTTCGGCGCCAAATACTGCGACCAGAAGTTCCTCCCAGCAGATTCCCTTTCCTCGGTCCGGTAAAATTGGGCAGCATCTGATATGTTGCGAGGTAGATCTGCAAACGCCCCTGTAAAATCAAGAATTCAGCTTGCCGCTTAGAATTCCCCCCATTATCATGTAATAATGGCCATAGATACAAATGGCCTTACCAGCCGCAACCTTCCGGGCCTCCTGAATGTCCCGTACAGCACATCGGGCTTCTTCCCGAGCATCTTCCGCGGCTTGGAGGGCTTGGGCGAGTTCAGATTCTTTCCCTACTAGACTCTGCTCCAAGCTCTTGCTTTTCGTCACAGCTTCCTGGAGCTTTTGCTCAGCTGCGATGACCTTGGCCTCGTGTTCTTCACGAAGCGCCTGTTCGGCGGCAGCCTTCTCATAGGCGTCAGCCGCTGCCTTCTTTAGTGCCTCATATTCGGCACTCGCTCCTAGGGCGTATAACATAAATTACTTTTCGATAGGCACACTTATTCGTTTGTGTCCAATGCAAGACAATGTTTAAACATACCTTGCTTCTCCTCTAATTGCTTCTTCACACGGCCGAGTTCTTCTTCGGCCCGTTCCAGGCTCTGCTTCAGTTTAGACACTTCCGCCGCATGAGCGGCCGTCCTCTCCGCAGACGCCTGTTTTCAAACACACGGTATACACCATTAAACAAAGGTTCCCATTACAACAGAGGGTTTGATCCCCTGCCCGGCTCTCTTTCGCCGAACAGTGTATCAGGGGCTACTACGCATATTATGATGTTCCTCAAAGTTTCCTTAGAAACCATACCTCAAAAGCCTTTATAAGGCCAAGGCAGGACTCATTCAGCCCGCTTTCGGCAGACTGAATCTTTCCAACCACCGCACCCATGAGGGTCTGACATTCATCAATGATAGACGCGTTCTTCAACGCTGTCGATAGACCGCCTGACAGCTCTGCATAGACAGAGGTCGCCGACGGAGTAGGCAAAACTCCCCCCTTGAAGGGTGGCCGCTCGCCCGATCCTGGAGCCATAGAAGTCTCCCGGACCTTATCCGGCTCGGGGTCTCCTCGAGACGACACCTCGGTGTCACACCTGGACTCCAGAAAAAGAGCCTCCGGAGGCGTCTCGCTCGCCACAGCATCTGAACTCAACAAATCCTTCGATGATGACTGTCCGGCAGGAGGTCTTGCCGGGCTGTACGCGATATGACGACAATTAAAACTACTATACTCAGACGACCCTGAATGCATAGGCTGTTGGAAATATGCTCTAGAGGCAATAATAAATTAGTTATTATTATTATATTTCCTTGTTCATGACAATAGTTTATTATCCATGCTATAATTGTATTGATAGGAAACTCAGATACATGTGTGGGCACATAGACAACACCATGTCCCTAGTAAGCCTCTAGTTGACTAGCTCGTTGATCAATAGATGGTTACGGTTTCCTGACCATGGACATTGGATGTAGTTGATAATGGGATCACATCATTAGGAGAATGATGTGATGGACAAGACCCAATCCTAAGCCTAGCACAAAGATCGTGTAGTTCGTATGCTAAAGCTTTTCTAATGTCAAGTATCATTTCCTTAGACCATGAGGTTGTGCAACTCCCGGATACCGTAGGAATGCTTTGGGTGCATCAAACGTCACAACGTAACTGGGTGGCTGTAAAGGTGCACTACAGGTATCTCCGAAGGTGCCTGTTGGGTTGGCACGAATCGAGACTAGGATTTGTCACTCCGTGTGACGGAGAGGTATCTCTGGGCCCACTCGGTAGGACATCATCATAATGTGCACAATGTGACCAAGGAGTTGATCACGGGATGATGTGTTATGGAACGAGTAAAGAGACTTGCTGGTAACGAGATTGAACAAGGTATCGGGATACCAATGATCGAATCTCGGGCAAGTACTATACCGGTAGACAAAGGGAACTAAATACGGGATTGATTGAATCCTTGACATCGTGGTTCATCCATGAGATTATCGTGGAACATGTGGGAGCCAACATGGGTATCCAGATCCCGCTGTTGGTTATTGGCCGGAGAGTTGTCTCGGTCATGTCTGCGTGTCTCCCGAACCCGTAGGGTCTACACACTTAAGGTTCGATGACGCTAGGGTTATAGGGAATAGATGTACGTGGTTACCGAATGTTGTTTGGAGTCCCGGATGAGATCCCGGATGTCACAAGGAGTTCCGGAATGGTCCGGATGTAAAGATTTATATATGGGAAGTCCTGCTTTGGTCACCGAAAAAGTTTCGGGTGCTACCGGTAACGTATCGGGACCACCGGGAGGGTCCCGGGGGTCCACCAGGTGGGGCCACCAGCCCCAGAAGGCTACGTGGGCCAAGTGTGGGAGGGTACCAGCTCCAAGTGGGCTGGTGCGCTCCCCCCACCAAGGCCCAAGGCGCAGGGAGAGTGGGAGGGGGCAGACCCTAGGTCCAGATGGGCCCTAAGGCCCACCCTAGGTGCACCCCCCCTCTCTCACCCCTTGGCCGCCACCCAGATGGGATCTGGGGGCTGCCGCCACCCCTAGGGAGGGAACCCTAGGTGGGGGCGCAACCCCTCCTCTCCTCCTATATATACTTGAGGTTTGGGGGCTGCCCAACAGATAATTTGATCTCCCTCTTGGCGCAGCCCTACCCCTCTCCCTCCTCGTCTCTTGCGATGCTTGGCGAAGCCCTGCTGGAGTGCCATGCTCCTCCACCACCACCACGCCATCGTGCTGCTGCTGGATGGAGTCTTCCCCAACCTCTCCCTCTCTCCTTGCTGGATCAAGGCATGGGAGACGTCACCGGGCTGCATCTGTGTTGAACGCGGAGGTGCCGTTCGTTTGGCACTATGATCATCGGTGATTTGGATCACGACGAGTACGACTCCATCAACCCTGTTCACTTGAACGCTTCCGCTTAGCGATCTACAAGGGTATGTAGATGCACTCCCTTTTCCCTCGTTGCTAGATTACTCCATAGATTGATCTTGGTGATGCGTAGAAAATTTTGAATTTCTGCTACGTTCCCCAATAGTGGCATCATGAGCTAGGTCTATGCGTAGTTTCTATACACGAGTAGAACACAAGTTGTTGTCGGTGTTGATTTTTTTCAATATGCTAACCGTTACTAGTCCAATCTTGTTTCGACGATATTGTGGGATGAAGCGGCCCGGACCGACCTTACACGTACACTTACGTGAGACAGGTTCCACCGACTGACATGCACTTGTTGCATAAGGTGGCTAGCGGGTGCCAGTCTCTCCCACTTTAGTCGGATTGGATTCGATGAAAAGGGTCCTTATGAAGGGTAAATAGCAATTGACATATCACGTTGTGGTTTTGCGTAGGTAAGAAACGTTCTTGCTAGAAACCCATCGCAGCCACGTAAAACATGCAAACAACAATTAGAGGACGTCTAACTTGTTTTTGCAGGGTATGCTATGTGATGTGATATGGCCAAAAGAATGTGATGAATGATATGTGATGTATGAGATTGATCATGTTCTTGTAATAGGAATCACGACTTGCATGTCGATGAGTATGACAACCGGCAGGAGCCATAGGATTTGTCTTAATTTATTGTATGACCTGCGTGTCATTGAACAATGCCATGTAATCACTTTACTTTATTGCTAAGCCGTTAGCCATAGTAGTAGAAGTAATAGTTGGCAAGACAACTTCATGGAGACACGATGATGGAGATCATGGTGTCATGCCGGTGACGATGATGATCATGGAGCCCCGAAGATGGAGATCAAAAGGAGCAAAATGATATTGGCCATATCATGTCACTTTTTGATTTCATGTGATGTTTATCATGTTTATGCATCTTATTTGCTTAGAACGACGGTAGTAAATAAGATGATCCCTCATTAAAATTTCAAGAAAGTGTTCCCCCTAACTATGCACCGTTGCGAAAGTTCGTTGTTTCGAAGCACCATGTGATGATCGGGTGTGATAGATTCTAACGTTCACATACAATGGGTGTAAGCCAGATTTACACACGCGAAACACTTAGGTTGACTTGACAAGCCTAGCATGTACAGACATGGCCTCGGAACACAAGAGACCGAAAGGTCGAGCATGAGTCGTATGGTAGATATGATCAACATGAAGATGTTCACCGATGATGACTAGTCCGTCTCACATGATGATCGGACACGGCCTAGTTGACTCGGATCGTGTAATCACTTAGATAACTAGAGGGATGTCTATCTGAGTGGGAGTTCATAAGATGAACTTAATTATCCTGAACATAGTCAAAAGGTCTTTGCAAATTATGTCGTAAGCTCGCACTTTAGTTCTACTGTTTAGATATGTTCCTAGAGAAAATTCAGTTGAAAGTTGATAGTAGCGATTATGCGGACTAGGTCCGTAAACTAAGGATTGTCCTCGTTGCTTCGAAGAAGGCTTATGTCCTTAATGCACCGCTCAGTGTGCTGAACCTCGAACGTCGTCTATGGATGTTGCGAACATTTGACATACACGTTTTGATAACTATGTGATAGTTCAATAATGTCAAACGGTTTAGAGTTGAGGCACCGAAGACGATTTTGAAATGTCGCGAAACATATGAGATGTTTCGAGGGCTGAAATTGGGATTTCAGGCTCGTGCCCACGTCAAGAGGTATAAGACCTCCGACGAGTCTCTTAGCCTGCAAACTAAGGGAGAAAAGCTCAATCGTTGAGCTTGTGCTCAGATTGTCTGAGTACCACAATCACTTGAATCGAGTGGGAGTTAATCTTCCAGATGAGATAGTGATGTTTTTCCAAAGTCATTGCCACCAAGCTACTAGAGCTTCGTGATGAACTGTAACATATCAGGGATAGATATGATGATCCTTCAAATATTCGCGATGTTTGACACTGCGGAAGTAGAAATCAAGAAGGAGCATCAATTGTTGATGGTTAGTGAAACCACTAGTTTCAAGAATGGCAAGGGCAAGAAGGGATACTTCATGAAACGGCAAATCAGCAGCTGCTCTAGTGGAGAAACCCAAGGTTGAACCCAAACCCGAGACTAAGTGCTTCTGTAATAAGGGGAACAGTCACTGGAGCAGAATTACCCTAGATACTTGGTAGATGAGAAGGCTAGCAAGGTCGATAGAAGTATATTGGATATACACTATGTTAATGTGTACTTTACTAGTACTCCTGGTAGCACCAGGGTATTAGATACCGGTTCGGTTGCTAAGTGTTAGTAACTCGAAATAAAAGCTACAGAATAAATGGAGACTAGCTAAAGGTGAGCTGACGATTTGTGTTGGAAGTGTTTCCAAGCTTGATGTGATCAAGCATCGCACGCTCCCTCTACCATCGAGATTGGTGTTAAACCTAAATAATTGTTATTTGGTGTTTGCGTTGAGCACAGACATGATTGGATTATGTTTATCGCAACACAGTTATTCATTTAAGGAGAATAATGGTTACTCTGTTTATTTGAATAATACCTTCAATGGTCTTGCACCTAAAGTGAATGGTTTATTGAATCCCGATCGTAGTGATACACATGTTCATGCCAAAAGATATAAGATAGTAATGATAGTACCACCTACTTATGGCACTGCCATGTAAGTCATAATGGTATAAACCGCATGAAGAAGCTCCATGTTGATGGATCTTTGGACTCACTCGTTTTTGAAAAAGATTGAGACATGTGAACCATGTCTATTGGTATATACGCATGAAGAAACTCCATGCAGATGGACCGTTTTGACTCACTTGATTTTGAATCACTTGAGACATGCAAATCATACCACATGGGCAAGATGACTGAAAGCCTCGTTTTCAGTAAAATGGAACAAGAAAGCAACTTGTTGGAAGTAATACATTTTGATGTGTGCAGTCCAATGAGTGCTGAGGCACGCAGTGGATATCGTTATGTTCGTACTTCACAGATGATTTGAGTAGATACTGAGATATTTACTTGATGAAACACAAGTCTGAATTATTGAAAGGTTCAAGTAATTTCAGAGTGAAGTTGAAGATCGTCGTAACAAAATGATAGAATGTCTATGATATGATCATAGAGATGAATATCTGAGTTACGTGTTTGGCACACAATTAAGACATTGTGGAAATTGTTTCACAACTAATACCGCCTGGAACACCATAGTGTGATGGTGTGTCCGAACATCATAATTGCACCCTATTGGATATGGTGCATACCATGATGTCTCTTATCGAATTATCACTATCGTTCATGGGCTAGGCATTAGAGACAACCACATTCACTTTAAAATAGGGCACCACGTAACTCCGTTGAGACGGCACCGTATGAACTATGGTTTGGAGAAACCTAAGCTGTCGTTCCTTAAAAGTTTGGGGCTGCGACGCTTATGTGAAAAAGTTGATAAGCTCGAACCCAAAGCGGATAAATACATCTTCATAGGACACCCAAAAACAGTTGGGTATACCTCCTATCTTAGATCCGGAAGCAAAAGAGGTTGTTTCTAGTAACGGGTCCTTTCTCGAGGAAAAGTTTCTCTCGAAATAATTGAGTGGGAGGATGGTGGAGACTTGATATGGTTAATGAACCATCACTTCAACTAGTGTGTAGCAGGGCACAAGAAGTTGTTCCTATGGCGCCTACACCAATTGAAGTGGAAGCTTATGATAGTGATCATGAAACTTTGGATCAAGTCACTACCAAACCTTGTAGGTCGACAAGGATGCGTACTGCGTCAGAGTGGTATGTAATCCTGTCTTAGGAGGTCATGTTGCTAGACAACAATGAACCTACGAGCTATGGAGAAGCGATGGTGGGCCCGGATTCCGGTAAATGGCTCGAGGCCATAAAATCTGAGAGAGGATCCATGTATGAAAAATAAAGTGTAGACTTTGGAAGAACTACTTAATGGTCGTAAGGCTGTTGGGTATAGATGGATTCTAAGAGGGAAGACAGACAATGATGGTATGTGTCACCATTAAGAAAGCTCAGCTTGTCGCTAAGATGTTTCCGACAAGTTCAAGGAGTTGACTACGATGAGACTTTCTCACTCATAGTGATGCTAAGAGTCTGTTGGAATCTTATTAGCAGTTACTGCATTATTTATGAAATCTTGTAGATAGGATGTCAAAACATTGTTTCCTCGAAATTTTTCTTGAGGAAAGGTTGCATGTGATACAACCAGAAGGTTTTTGTCAATCCTAAAAGATGCTAACAAGTATGTAAAGCTCCAGCAATCCTTCTAAGGACTGGAGTAAGCATCTCGGAGTTGGAATATACGCTTTGATGAGATAATCAAAGTTTTTGGGTTTATACAAAGTTTGCTAGAAACTTGTATTTATAATAAAGTGAGTGGGAGCACTACAACATTTCTGATAAGTATATGTGAATGGCATATTGTTGATCCGAAATGATGTAAAATTTCTGGGAAGCATAAAGGGTTGTTTGAAAGGAGTTTTTCAAAGGAAAACCTGGATTAAGCTGCTTGAACATTGAGCATCAGGATCTATAAGGATAGATCAAAACGCTTAATGGTGCTTTCGAATGAGCACATACCTTGACATGATCTTGAAGGTGTTCAAGATGGATCAGTCAAAGAAGGAGTTCTTCCCTGAGTTGTAAGGTATGAAGTTAAGACTTAAAGCTCAACCACGGCAGAAGAGAGAGAAAGGACAAAGGTCGTCCCCTATGCTTTAGACGTAGGCTCTACAGTATGCTATGCTGAGTACCGCACCTGATGTGTGCCTTGCCACGTGTCTGGCAAGGGGGTACAAGAGTGATCCAGGAATGGATCATTGGACAGCCGTCAAAATTGTCCTTGGAGTAATAAGGACATGTTTCTCGATTATGGAGGTGATAAAGAGTTCGGCGTAAAGGGTTACGTCGATGCAAGCTTTAACACCTATCCGAATGGCTCTGAGTAGCAAACCGGATATGTATAGTGGAGCAACCATTTGGAATAGCTCCAAGTGGAGCATGGAAGCAGCATTTACAATATGAGCTAGAGATTTGCGAAGTACATACGGATCTGAATGTTGCAGACCTGTTGACTAAAACCTCTCTCACAAGCAAAACATGATCAAACCCCAGAACTCATTGAGTCTTAATCACATGATGATGTGAACTAGTTTATTGACACTAGTAAACTCTTTGGATGTTGGTCACATGGCGATGTGACCTGTGAGTGTTAATCACATGGCGATGTGAACTAGATTATTGACTCTAGTGCAAGTGGGAGACTATTGGAAATATGCTCTAGAGGCAATAATAAATTAGTTATTATTATTATATTTCCTTGTTCATGATAATCGTTTATTATCCATGCTATAATTGTATTGATAGGAAACTCAGATACATGTGTGGGTACATAGACAACACCATGTCCCTAGTAAGCCTCTAGTTGACTAGCTTGTTGATCAATAGATGGTTACGGTTTCCTGACCATGGACATTGGATGTCGTTGATAACGGGATCACATCATTAGGAGAATGATGTGATGGACAAGACCCAATCCTAAGCCTAGCACAAAGATCGTGTGGTTCGTATGCTAAAGCTTTTCTAATGTCAAGTATCATTTCCTTAGACCATGAGGTTGGGCAACTCCCGGATACCGTAGGAATGCTTTGGGTGCATCAAATGTCACAACGCAACTGGGTGGCTATAAAGGTGCACTACGGGTATCTCCGAAGGTGTCTGTTGGGTTGGCACGAATTGAGACTGGGATTTGTCACTCCGTGTGACGGAGAGGTATCTCTGGGCCCACTCGGTAGGACATCATCATAATGTGCACAATGTGACCAAGGGGTTGATCACAGGATGATGTGTTACGTAACGAGTAAAGAGACTTGCCGGTAACAAGATTGAACAAGGTATCGGGATAACGACGATCGAATCTCGGGCAAGTACTATACTGGTAGACAAAGGGAATTGAATACGGGATTGATTGAATCCTTGACATCGTGGTTCATCCGATGAGATCATCGTGGAACATGTGGGAGCCAACATGGGTATCCAGATCCTGTTGTTAGTTATTGGCCGGAGAGTTGTCTCCGTCATGTCTGCGTGTCTCACGAACCCGTAGGGTCTACACACTTAAGGTTCGATGATGCTAGGGTTATAGGGAATAGATGTACGTGGTTACCAAATGTTGTTTGGAGTCTCGGATGAGATCCCGGACATCACGAGGAGTTCCGGAATGGTCTGGAGGTAAAGATTTATATATGGGAAGTCCTGCTTTGGTCACCGAAAAAGTTTCGGGTGCTACCGGTAACGTATCGGGACCACCGGGAGGGTCCCGGGGGTCCACCAGGTGGGGCCACCAGCCCCAGAAGGCTGCATGGGCCAAGTGTGGGAGGGGACCAACTCCAAGTGGGCTGGTGCGCCCCCCCCCCACCAAGGCCCAAGGCGCAGGGAGAGTGGGAGGGGGCAGACCCTAGGTCCAGATGGGCCCTAAGGCCCACCCTAGGTGCGCCCCCCCTCTCTCACCCCTTGGCCGCCACCCAGATGGGATCTGGGGGCTGCTGCCACCCCTAGGGAGGGAACCCTAGGTGGGGGCGCAGCCCCTCCTCTCCCCCTATATATACTTGAGGTTTGGGGGCTGCCCAACAAATGATTTGATCTCCCTCTTGGCGCAGCCCTACCCCTCTCCCTCCTCGTCTCTTGCGATGCTTGGCGAAGCCCTTCTAGAGTGACACGCTCCTCCACCACCACCACACCGTTGTTCTGCTGCTAGACGGAGTCTTCCCCAACCTCTCCCTCTCTCCTTGCTGGATCAAGGCATGGGAGACGTCACCGGGCTGCATGTGTGTTGAACGCGGAGGTGCCGTCCGTTCGGCACTAGGATCATCGGTGATTTGGATCACGACGAGTACGACTCCATCAACCCCATTCACTTGAACGCTTCTGCTTAGCGATCTAAAAGGTTATGTAGATGCACTCCCCTTTCCCTCGTTGCTAGATTACTCCATAGATTGATCTTGGTGATGCATAGAAAATTTTGAATTTCTGCTACGTTCCCCAACAAAGGTGCATTAGGGATTCGGTCACTTACGATTTTTCCAGGGGCTGGGCTCTGGGATCCCACTCCGTGCCGCTGTCGGCAACCGGGGGGATGTCTCTGGACGGGAACTCCTCCCCCTCTTGGGAGATTCGGCCTCCAAGGACGGGGAAGCCGCGCACTTCTCCCCACCTACAGAGTGAGGCTCGTCCTCCTCTGCCTCCTCCTCTTTGTCTTCAGAAGAAGGAGCATCGCTGGAGTCTTCGGATTTGGCGTCCGAAGTCTCGCGGCGACGGAGGCCACTCCGGGCCTTCTTGACCTTCTTGGAGTCCTCCTTCTTTGGCGCCTTGTAAGGCGCAGGGACCAGCATCTTTGTTAGAAGAGGTCCGGCTGGTTCTTCCGGCAGTGGGGCCGGACAATGCATCCGCTCCACCTTCTTAATCCATCCCTGAGGTCAAGATGAAACACGATTAGAATGTCTCCTTCATGACTTACCAACTGAAGCATGGACGGACGGGACGTGACTGTAGCTTACTGGGCTTGGAGAATGGGATAATTGATACCCCCGATCTTCGGCGGAGTCCGGCCATGATTTGCCAGACTTGAAAAGCACCTTCCAGATATCCTCGTGGGAGGAGTCATAGAGCTCCTGAAGGGTCTGGTGCTCGGTCGGGTCGAACTCCCACAAAGTGCAGGCTCGGCGCTGACAAGGTAGAACCAGGCGAACTAGCATCACATGTACTACGTCGACGAGTTTGACGTCCTTGTCAACTGCGCTCTGAACGCGTGTCTGGAGCAGCGATAGCTCATCAGGCGAGGACCAGTTCGGGCCCTTCTTGGGACAGGACGTGAGCCACAGTGGAGCTCCGGATCCAAACTCAGGAGCTGCAGCCCACTTTTTGCCGTGTGGTTCAGTGATATAAAACCACTGCTGCTGCCACTCCTTGACGGAGTCATTGAAGGTGCCCTTCGGCCAAACAACCTTGGGCATCTTGCTCACCATGGCACCACCACACTCGACATGTTCGCCACTTACCACCTTGGGCTTCACATTGAAAATCTTCATCCATAGGCCGAAGTGAGGCGGAATTCGGAGAGAGGCCTCGCACACGACAATGAACGTCGAGATATTGAGGAAGGAGTTGGGGGAAAGATCATGAAAGTCAATCACGTAATAATACATGACCCCATGGACAAATGGATGGAGGGGAAACCCGAGCCCACGGACAAAATGGGGAAGGAACACGACTCTCTCGTGAGGCTCCAGAATAGGGAGGACCTGTCCCGCCGGTGGGAGACGGTGGCCGATTTTCTTGGCCAGGTACCCGGCTTCCCTGAGCTTCTTGATATCCTTCTACCGGACGGTAGAGGCCATCCATCTGCCTCCTGCTCTAGATCCGGACATCTTTGGAAAACCTCTCTTTGACGAGAAAGAAGAAGGCTTGGGCGTTAGGGCTCGAGCAGAGGGGAATGAGTTAGCGGAAGGAGAAGGCGTGGGTAAAGAGGAAGAGACTTTATCTCTTTATAAGAGGTAGTACAAGCTTTTTGCGCCTCCCCACTTGCCTGGTGGAACCCGCTCACCTCCCACTCGCTGCGATTAGCGGTGCGGTTGGATTACCCACACCCATATTGATGAGAATCACGTGATAAGGGGACATGATCTTTGCTTTGACAAGACGTGTCAAGGAAATCGCCCCACAATACGCATAGTGGCTAGTTGTGGGAAAAACCGTTTGAATAATGACCTGGCTGTAATAACATATCACGTCGTCTGGGAATTGTCAGCTGAAGTATCATTCTCTCTACGGTGGTATGTGAAGATCATTTTGCAGATACGGACACGGTCTACCTGTTCAATAAATAACCTTGGAGTATTCGGAGAAGGAACCCGCCTTGCAATGCCGAAGACAAGATTGCGTGCCGAACTCATCATCATTGAAGCCTGGTTCAGGGGCTACTGAGGGAGTCCTGGATAAGGGGGTATCCAGACAGCCGGACCGTATACATCGTCCGGACTATTGAAGCGTGAAGATACAAGACTCAAGACTTCTGCCCATGTCCGGATGGGACTCTCCTTTGCGTGGAAGACAAGCTTGGTGATCCGGATATTATATTCCCTTCCTTGTAACCGACTCCGTGTAAACCCTAGCCCTCTCCGGGTCTATATAAACCGGAGAGGATGGTCCTTAGAGGGCCGGTCACAATTACAATCATACCATCATAGGCTAGCTCTTAGGGTTTAGCCTCTATGATCTCGTGGTAGATCTACTCTTGTACTACTCATATCTTCAATATTAATCAAGCAGGAAGTAGGGTTTTACCTCCATCGAGAGGGCCCGAACCTGGGTAAACATTGTATCCCTTGCTTCCTGTTACCATCAGCCTAAGACGCACAGATCGGGACCCCCTACCCGAGATCCGCCGGTTTTGACACCGACAACGGACTCTTGAATAGATCGATCAAAAAGGATAACTTTGAGGTGGTTTAGTACCCTACAATAATCTCTTCGTTTGTTCTCCGCTATTAGTGACTTTGGAGTGACTCTTTGTTGCATGCTGAGGGATGGTTATATGATCCAGTTATGTTATTATTGTTGAGAGAACTTGCACTAGTGGAAGTATGAACCCTAGGCCTTGTTTCTAAGCATTGCAATACCATTCGTGCTCACTTTAGTATTAGTTACCTTGCTATTTTTAAAATTTCGGATTACAAAAACCTATATCTATCATCCATATTGCACTTGTATCACCATCTCTTCGCCGAACTAGTGCACCTATACAGTTTACCATTGTATTGGGTGTGTTGGGGACACAAGAGACTCTTTGTTATTTGGTTGCAGGGTTGTTTGAGAGAGACCATCTTCATCCTACACCTCCCATGGATTGATAAACCTTAGGTCATCCACTTGAGGGAAATTTGCTACTGTCCTACAAACCTTTGCACTTGGAGGCCCAACAACGTCTACAAGGAGAAGGTTACATAGTACACATTAAGCTAATTTTTGGCGCCGTTGCCGGGGAGATGAGTGCTTGAAGGTATATCTTTAGATCTTGAAATCGAATCTTTTAGTTTCTTGTTTTATCACTAGTTTAGTATATAAAAGAAAACTACAAAAAATGGAATTGAGTTTGCCTCATACGCTTCATCTTTTTAATATCTTTCGTGAAAATGATGGAAGGAAAATTGTGCTCAAGTGCTAGAAGAAGAATTACATAGAATGCTTTGCATAAAATATGTGAATGATGAGCATGATTGCAATATTGTTAGTATGATTTCTTTGAATACCCATGATGCTAATGATATGCAAAGCCACAAGCTTGGGTATGCTATGCTTGATGAAGATGATATGTTTAGTCCCCCAAGTTTTGATGAGCAAATTTACTATGATGAAAGCATGCCTCCTATTTATGATGATTATTGTGATGACATGTATGCTATAAAGAATAAAGATAACCATGAAAATTGTCATCATGATTTTAATTTTCAATTGGATTATGCTTTACATGATAGTTATTTTGTTGAGTTTTCTCCCACTACTATCCATGAGAAGAAATTTGCTTATGTGGAGAGTAATAAAAATTCTATGCTTGTAGATCATGAAAAGAATGCTTTATTTGATGGTTATATTGTTGAATTCATTCATGATGCTACTGAAAATTATTATGCGGGAGGAATATATGCTTGTAGGAATTGCAATAATATCAAGTTTCCTCTCTATGTGCTTAAAGTTTTGAAGTTATGCTTGTTTTGCCTTCCTATGCTAGTTGATTATTGTTCCCATAAGTTGTTTGCTCAAAAAATACCTATGCATAGGAAATGGGTTAGAATTAAATGTGCTAGTCATATTCTTCATGATGCTCCCGTTATGTTTCAATTCTTATCTTTTATGTGAGCATCATTGAAATCATCATGCCTAGCTAGGGGCATTAAACGTTAGCGCTTGTTGGGAGGCAACCCAATTTTACTTTTGTTCTTTGCTTTTTGCTCCTGTTTAGTAATAAATAATTCATCTAGCCTCTGGTTAGATGTGGTTTTATGTTTTAATTAGTGTTTGTGCCAAGTAGAACCTTTGGGAAGACTTGGGTGAAGTCTTCGCGATTCGTCTGTAAAAACCAGAAACTTTTGTGCTCACGAGATTAGATGCCATTTTTTACTGGAGAGTGATTTTAGGTTGATTCTTTTTGAAGATGATTAATAGAAAAATTCCTCAGGTCCACCAATGTATCTCAGAATTTTTGGAGTTACAGAAGTATTCTAATGATACAGATTACTACAGACTGTTCTGTTTCTGACAGTTTCTGTTTTCATTGTGTTGTTTGCTTATTTTAATGAATCTATGAGTAGTATCGGAGGGTATGAACCATAGAGAAGTTGGAATATAGTAGATATTACACCAATATGAATTTAGAATGAGTTCACAACAATACCTAAGTGGTGGTTTTATTTTCTTATACTAACGGAGCTTACGAGTTTTCTATTGAGTTTTGTGTTGTGAACTTTTCAAGTTTTGGGTAAAGATTCGATGGACTATGGAATAAGGAGTGGCAAGAGCCTAGGCTTGGGGATGCCCAAGGCACCCCAAGGCAATATTCAAGGACAACCAAGATCCTAAGCTTGGGGATGCCCCGGAAGGCATCCCCTCTTTCGTCTTCGTTCATCGGTAACTTTACTTGGAGCTATATTTTTATTCACCACATGATATGTGTTTTGCTTGGAGCATCATTTTCTTTTGTTAGTATTTGCTTGCTGTTATTTAGAATAATGTTTTTCATATATATTTTCAATAAAAATGTCAAGGATAGCCTTTACCATGCTTATTTTGCAAGTATACATGTTGCTGTTTCAAAACACAAAGTTTACCGCTGTTGCAAAAATTCCATAGAAAAATCAGAAAATCATAAAATTTTGAAACTTTTTGCATATTGAGATCTGATAAATTTTCTACGGTTTAGTATTTTTCTAATAATTTTTGGAGTTAGGGAAGTATGATGAATCTTGCATTCTTTACAGACTGTACTGTTTTGGCAGATTCCTGTTATGTTTGCATTGTTTGCATATGTTTGCTTGTTTAATGATTCTATTTGAGGATAGGAGTATTAAATATGCAGAGACATTTAGTATGCAATGTTGAATAATAATTTTTGTGATTTGCTACAGTAGAGAATGATAAGGTTTGTGCATTGTTTTATACTAACTTATCTCATGAGTTCTTGTTGAGTTTGGTGTGGATGAAGCTTTCGACATTTAGGAAACCGAGATAAAAAAGGAATTAAGGAGACACAAAAGCTCAAGCTTGGGGATGCCCAAGGCACCCCATGATAATATTTCAAGAAGTCTCAAGCATCCAAGCTTTGGGATGCCCCGGTAGGCATCCCGCCTTTCTTCTTCAACAATTATCGGTTAGTATCAGTTGAACCTAAGTTTTTGCTTCTTCACATGATGTGTGCTACCTTGAATTGTCATTTTGTTTTGTTTTGCTTGATTTTTGAATAATATACCAAGATCTGAAATTCTTAAATGTTAGAGAGTCTTCACATAGTTGCATAATTATTCAACTACTCATTGATCTTCACTTATATCTTTTGGAGTAGTTTGTCATTTGCTCTAGTGCTTCACTTATATCCTTTTAGAGCACATCGGTGGTTTTATTGAAGAAATAGATGAACTCTCATGCTTCTCTTATATTATTTTGACAGTCTTAAATATCATGGTAATTTGCTTTGCTTGTGAATTTAGTCCTAATATGATGGGCATCCAAGTTGGGTATAATAAAAACTTTCATATAAAGTGCATTGAATACTATGAGAAGTTTGATACTTGATAATTGTTTTGAGATATAAAGGTGGTAATCTTAGAGTCATGCTAGTTGGGTAATTATGAAATTGAGAAATACTTGTGTTAAAGTTGGCAAGTCCCATAGCATGCATGTATGGTGAACGTTGTGTGACAAATTTGAAGCATAGAGTGTTCTTTGATTGCCTTCCTTATGAGTGGAAGTCAGGATCGCGCGATGGTTAACTCCTACCAACCCTTCCCCTAGGAGCATGTGTAGTAGTACTTTGCTTCGAGGGCTAATAAACTTTTGTAATTAGTATATGAGTTCTTTATGACTATGTGAGTCCATGGATTATACACACTCTTACCCTTCCGCAATTTGCTAGCCTCTACGGTACCGTGCATTGCCCTTTCTCACCTTGAGAGTTGGTGCAAATTTTGCCGGTGCATCCATACCCCGTGATACGATACGCTCTATCACACATAAACCTCCTTATATATTCCTCAAAACAACCACCATACCTGCCTATTATGGCATTTCCATAGCCATTCCGAGATATATTGTCATGCAACTTTCCACCGTTCCGTTTATTATGACATGCTCCACCATTTTCATATTGCTTATCATGTAGTTGACATCGTATTTGTGGCAAAGCCACCTTTATAATTTTTTCATACATGTCGCTCTTGATTCATTGCATATCCTGGTACATCGCCGGAGGCATTCACATAGAGTCATATTTTGTCCTAAGTATTGAGTTGTAATTTTTGAGTTGTAAGTAAATAAAAGTGTGATGATCTTCCTTATTAGAGCATTGTTCCAGTGAGGAAAGGATGATGGAAGCAATGATTCCCTCACAAGTTGGGATGAGTCTCCAGACTTGATGAAAAATAAAAGAGGCCAAAGAAGCCCAAATAAAAAAAGGCCAAAGAAGCCCAAATAAAAAAAGGAAAAGAAAAGAAAAAAAGAGAGAGAAAAAGAGAGAAGGGACAATGTTACTATCCTTTTTCCACACTTGTGCTTTAAAGTAGCACCATGATCTTCATGATAGAGAGTCTCCTATGTTGTCACTTTTATATACTAGTGGGAATTTTTCATTATAGAACTTGGCTTGTATATTCCAATGATGGTCTTCCTCAAATTTCCCTAGGTCTTCGTGAGCAAGCAAGTTGGATGCACACCCACTTAGTTTCCTTTTGATGAGCTTTCATACATTTATAGCTCTAGTGCATCCGTTGCATGACAATCCCTACTCCTCGCATTGACATCAATTGATGGGCATCTCCATAGCCCGTTGATTAGCCGCGTCAATGTGGGAATTTCTCCTTTTTTGTCTTCTCACACAATCCCTATCATCATACTCTACTCCACCCATAGTGCTATATCAATGGCTCACGCTCATGTATTGCGTGAGGGTTGAAAAGGCTGAAGCGCGTTAAAAAGTATGAACCAATTGCTTGGCTGAAACCGGGGTTGTGCATGATGGGAGCATTTTTGTGTGACGAAAATGAAGCATGGCCTAACTACATGATTTTGTAGGGATAAGCTTTCTTTGGCTATGTTATTTTGATAAGACATGATCACTTTGTTATGCTTGAAGTATTACTATTTTTATGTCAATATTAAACTTTTATCTTGAATCTTTCGGATCTGAACATTCATGCCACAATAAAGAAAATTACATTGACTATTATGATAGGTAGCATTCCACATCAAAAATTCTATTTTTATCATTTACCTACTTGAGGATGAGCAGGAATTAAGCTTCGGGATGCTTGATACGTCTCCAACGTATCTATAATTTTTTATTGTTCCATGCTATTATATATCCGTTTTTGGATGTTTAATGGGCTTTACCATATACTTTTATATTATTTTTGGGACTAACCTATTAACCGGAGGCCCAGTCCAAATAGCTGTTTTTTTGCCTATTTTAGTGTTTTGCATAAAAGGAATGTCAAACGG
Source organism: Triticum dicoccoides (assembly GCF_002162155.2). NCBI lineage: Eukaryota > Viridiplantae > Streptophyta > Magnoliopsida > Poales > Poaceae > Triticum > Triticum dicoccoides. The sequence continues at coordinate 355,137,313 of NC_041389.1, forward strand.
AGTCCAAACGGAGTCAAACCTTCGGGAGAGTTATTTTTGGAACAAACGCAATCCGGGAGACTTGGAGTAGACGTCGGGGAAGCAACAAGGTGGCCACGAGGGTCCAGGGCGCGCCCTACTCCCTGGGTGCGCCCCCACCCTCGTGGCTCCCCTGACCAACTTCTTTCGCCTATATATACTCATATACCCTGAAAACATCGGGGAGCACCATAGATCGGGAGTTCCGCTGCCGCAAGCCTCTGTAGCCACCAAAAACCTCTCGAGAGTCTGTTCCGACACCTTGCAGGAGTGGGAATCCATCATCGGTGGCCATCTTCATCATCCCGGTGCTCTCCATGACGAGGAGGGAGTAGTTCACCCTCGGGGCTGAGGGTATGTACTAGTAGCTATGTGTTTGATCTCTCTCTCTCTCTCTCTCGTGTTATTGATTTGGCACGATCTTGATGTATCATGAGCTTTGCCATTATAGTTGGATCTTATGATGTTTCTCCCCCTCTACTCTCTTGTAATGGATTGAGTTTTCCCTTTGAAGTTATCTTATCGGATTGAGTCTTTAAGGATTTGAGAACACTTGATGTATGTCTTGCATGTGCTTATCTGTGGTGACAATGGGATATCACGTGATCTACTTGATGTATGTTTTGGTGATCAACTTGCGGGTTCAGTGACCTGGTAAACTTATGCATAGGGGTTGGCACACATTTTCGTCTTGACTCTCCGGTAGAAACTTTGGGGCACTCTTTGAAGTACTTTATGTTGGTTGAATAGTTGAATCCGAGATTGTGTGATGCATATCGTATAATCATGCCCACAGATACTTGAGGTGACATTGGAGTATCTAGGTGACATTAGGGTTTTGGTTGATTTGTGTCTTAAGGTGTTATTCTAGTACGAACTCTATGATAGATCGAACGGAAAGAATAGCTTCGTGTTATTTTAGTACGGACTCTTGAATATATCGATCAGAAAGTATAACTTTGAGGTGGTTTCGTACCCTGCAATAATCTCTTTGTTTGTTCTCCGCTATTAGTGACTTTGGAGTGACTCTTTGTTGCATGTTGAGGGATAGTTATATGATCCAGTTATGTTATTATTGTTGAGGGAACTTGCACTAGTGAAAGTATGAACCCTAGGCCTTGTTTCTAAGCATTGCACCGTTCGTGCTCACTTTTATTATTAGTTACCTTGCTGCTTTTTATAATTTCGGATTACAAAAACCTATATCTACCATCCATATTGCACTTGTATCACCATCTCTTCGCCGAACTAGTGCACCTATACAATTTACCATTGTATTGGGTGTGTTGGGGACACAAGAGACTCTTTGTTATTTGGTTGCAGGGTTGTTTGAGAGAGACCATCTTCATCCTACACCTCCCACGGATTGATAAACCTTAGGTCATCCACTTGAGGGAAATTTGCTACTGTCCTACAAACCTCTGCACTTGGAGGCCCAACAATGTCTACAAGGAGAAGGTTACGTAATAGACATCAATGGAACACTACATCCTGATATGCATCTAATCTATGTGGATAAAGTTTTTGAATTATTTAAGCTTGCAGGTTTACCTGAAGATGAAGTTAAGAAGAAGGTCTTCCCTTTATCTTTGAAGTGAAAGGCATTGACATGGTATAGGCTATGTGATGCTATTGGAGCTTGGAATTATAACCGACTAAAATTGGAATTTCATCAGAAGTTTTATCCTATGCATCTGGTTCATCGCGATCAAAATTATATATATAATTTTTGGCTTCGTGAAGGAGAAAGTATCTCTCAAGCTTGGGGGAGGCTTAAGTCAATGTTATATTCATGCCCAAATCATGAGCTCTCAAGAAAAATTATTATTCAGAATTTTTATGCTCGGCTTTCTCGTAATGATCAATCCATGCTTGATACTTCTTGTACTAGTTCTTTCATGAAGAAGACTATTGAATTCAGATGGGATCTTTCAGAAAGAATTAAACACAACTCCGAAGATTGGGAGCTTAAAGAAGGTAAGGAGTCAGGTATAAACCTTGAGTTTGATTGTGTTAAATCTTTCATGGATACCAATGCTTTTCGTGAATTTAGCACTGAATATGGACTTGACTCTGAGATAGTTGCTTCTTTTTGTGAATCTTTTGGTACTCATGTTGATCTCCCTAAGCAGAAGTAGCTTAAATATCATCCTCCCATTGGAGTAAAAATAGTAGAACCTGCTAAAGCTGAAGAAGAAGTTATTAGTTATAATGTTGATCCTGTTATTCCTACTGCTTACATTGAGAAACCACCTTTTCCTGTTAGGATAAAAAAACATGCTAAAGCTTCAACTGTGGTTCGTAAGAGTTATACAAGAACACCTACACCCCCTGAACAAATTAAAATTGAACCTAATGTTGCTATGGTTAAAGATCTCTTGTCTGAAAATATTGATGGGCATGTTATTTATTACTATGATGAAGCTACTAGAATTGCTAAACCCGATGAAAAAGATAAACATAGATCTATTGTTGGCATGCCTGTTGTCTCTGTTAAAATAGGAGATCATTGTTATCATGGCTTACGTGATTTGGGTGCTAGTGTGAGTGCAATCCTGTTTACTTTATATCAAGAAATTATGAATGACATTGCACCTGCTAAGATAGAAGATATTGATGTTACTATTAGGGCCTATTCTGATCTTCTCCCGCTTCACGCTTCACAAAATTCTGGAGTGGAGCGGAGCCAAACGATTCCGATGGAAGAAGCTAGCTTCGAGAAGCTCAGCCTCCCTCCCGTGCAATTTTGAGAAGCAAGGTTAGCCGAGCTCTGCGTTTAACATAAGCTGAGTAGCACCTATTTACAGAGTTTGCCACCACCAAAGAAAACGATTCGCGCTGACTCCTCGACACAACCACTCTCGCCCACAGGATCGAGCCCTCCCTCTCGATCGAACCGTTTTCTCTGGCTCGTTCGTGAACTGGGCTGCCTTTAGCCGGCCCATTATGGTGCTAAGACAGGCCAGCCAACTATTCAGCCCAAGCTAGCGATGGTGAAGCCAGCAATGGTGCTGAACGGGCATGATTCGCTGCGTGGAGCAAGGAGCTACAAACAGAAGCTGAATTTGGAGAGTTTTTAGAAGCTGGAGAGTTTCAGAACAGACCCTTAAGCTTGCTAATAGAGATACTATCACACCACTTGGGATTATTAGAGATGTTGAAGTCTTGCATGGAAAAATAAAATACCCTACTGATTTTCTAGTTCTTGGTTCACCATAAGATGATTTTTATCCCATTATATTTGGTAGACCTTTCTTGAACACCATTAATGCTAAGATAGATTGTGAGAAAGAAATTGTCAGTGTAAGTTTTGGTGATGTGTCACATGAGTTTAATTTCTCCAAATTTTGTAGACAACCTCGTGATAAAGAATCAGCGAGTAAGGATAAAATTATTGGTCTTGCTTCTATTGTTGTACCTCGTACTGATCCTTTAAAACAATATTTGCTAGACCATGAGAATGATATGCATATGAATGAAAGAAATGAAATAGATGAGATATTCTTTAAACAAATGTCTGTTTTGGAACATAATTTTCCTGTTGAGACTCTTGGAGATCCTCTACCACCCAAGAGTTATCTCGTGTTTGATCTTCAACAATTAGCTGATACATTGAAACATGCTTATCTTGATGGAAAAAAATCCCGTTATTATTAGTACTAACCTTTCAGAGCATGAAGAAATGAGATTATTGAAAACTCTAAGGAAGTAGTGAGCCGCTATTGGATATACTCTAGATGATCTTACGGGCATTAGTCCCACTCTATGTCAGCATAAAATTAATATGGAACCTGATGCTAAACCATTTCCTGATCAATAACGACGGTTAAATCCTAAGATGAAACAAGTGGTAAGAAAAAAAATATTAAAGCTTCTGGAAGCAGGTATAATCTATCCTATTGCTAACAGTAGATGGTAAGCCCTGTTCATTGTGTCCCTAAGAAGGGAGGTACTACTATTGTTCCTAATGATAAAAATGAACTTATCCCACAAAGAGTTATCACAGGTTATAGAATGGTAACTGATTTTAGAAAATTAAACAAAGCCACTAGGAAAGATCATTATCCTCTACCTTTCATTGGTCAAATGCTAGTAAGACTCCCAAAACATACATATTTCTGAATTTTAGATGGATACTCTGGGTCTTTCCCAAATATCTGTGTCTCAGATGCTCCGTGGGCTTCATCTAGTCCAAAAATAATCTCCGTAAATTTTTAGGTCAATTGGACTCCATTTGATATTCCTTTTTTATCAAACTCAAAAACAAGGAAAAAACTGGCACTGGGCTCTAGGTTAATAGGTTAGTCCCAAAAATCATATAAATAGCATATAAATGCATATAAAACATTCAAGATGGATAATATAATAGCATGGAACAATAAAAAATTATAGATACATTGGAGACGTATCAGCATCCCCATGCGCCTTGGTGGTAGAGGAGGTGTAATGGGATGGAGATGGGCAGGGGTGGAAGGGTGCAGCACGATGACTTGGTGGTGGTGGCAACAGCGAAACTACACCAGAGCTTTGCTAAGCGTCTGCGCGAGGTGGAGGAGGTGTAAAGGGTGGGAGATGGGCAAGGGTGAAAGGGTGTAGCACCCCATGCGCCTCCCCACTATATATAGGGTTGAAGGGAGCTAGTGGCTTACCCTCCAAGCCCCTAGGATCGTTGGCCAAGGGGGAGGAAGGAAATCCCTCTTTTCCTTCCCCATCGATCGTTATCTCCTTTTCTAGGAATGCTGATCTTATCCCTTCGAGATATGATCTTATTCCTTTTAAGGGGAGATCTTGGTGCGCCTAGACTAGGGGTGTGGGGCCTTGCCCCACTACCCACGTCCATGTGGGTCCTCCCATGCAGGTGGGCTTCACTCTGGAACCTTCTATAACCTTTTCGGCACAATACCGGAAAATCCCGAACATTTTCTGAAACCCTGAATATGACTTCCCGTATATAAATCTTTACCTCCGAACAATTTCGGAGCTCCTCGTGATGTCTCGGATCCCATCCGGTACTCCGAACAACCGTCGGACTTCACCATATTAATATCTCATTACTACCCTAGCGTTACCGATAATTAAGCGTGCAACCCTAAGGGTTTGGGGACATGTAGACATGACCGAGACTCCCTTCCAATAAATAATCAATAGAAGGACCTGAATGCCCATATTGATTCCTACATATTCAACGAAGATCTTTATCGGTTGAACCGCGATGTCAAGGATTCAGTTAATCCCGTATGCAATTCCTTTTGTCAGGCGATATGTTACTTGCCCAAGATTCAATTGTCGGTATCTTCATACCTAGTTCAATCTCTTTGCCGGCAAGTCTCTTTACTCGTTTCGTAGTACAAAATGATCTACCAATTAGATCAACGATTGAGATCAAATGTTCTGCCGGTAGACTGCCCCGCACATACAATACTACCCAAACGATCGCTACCTCCGAAGAAAAACAACACGTGTCTGATGTGCGTGATCTGATCAACACCACCACCAGGCCACGCGCTGCCTTCGCCCCGCAGTCCCCTCCCTAGGGTCT
>NC_041389.1:355143350-355199287 GCF_002162155.2 Triticum dicoccoides
GCCGGCACCCCCGCCCTCTTCGCCGGCACCCCCGCCAAGTGTGTCCTCCCTCGCTGGCACCCCCACCTAGCGCGGCCTCCTATGCCGACCACATCACACTCAGGACCGCCTCCCTCGCTGGCGCCCCCGCACAACCGCTGCGGCCGCCTTCCCACGCAGTGCTTCCTGATTGTAGCGGTTAAGATGATATGTCGGCTCAGTCTCTCGGAGGTGCTCATAGGGGTAGAGTGTGCGTGTGTGCATTCATAGGAGTGATTGTATGCGTGTATATATGAGTGCTTGCATCTGTACCGTGTTAAAAAAATAGTTAGCAAGTAATTTTATATCTATTTTTTTCACTCATCGGTCTGGTCATGTAGTCCCGCAAAAAAAGAGTCTAATCATGTACTACTACGTAATACGGTGGCTCAGGTTCTCGCTCATAGGGGTGGGGCGGGGCACTGTGCTGATCCCGTGTGGGATTAATGATGTCCCGCATCTGATCTGGACTATCATTTGTAAAGAACTTGCTGCTGTTACAAGTTCTTTCCTTCCCTCGAAGGAAAAGCTAGCCGCCGCCTCCTCCTTCCTCCACAAAAAAGTTAGGATTTCTGCCTTTCGTCGTCGCCGCCGCAGGTCCGCCTCCTCTCCGGTGGCCCTAGGGCCATGGCGGCGCGGTGGATCTCGGCAAGGGCCGGCGGGAGGACTCCGTTTTTAGTCGTTTCTTTCAGTTTTGCTAGGGTTTGTGTTCTGCTTAGGAAGATGAGACGGCGGCGGCTCCCTGAAGATGGAATAAAGGTCTTCCCGCCAAGTCCCCGTTCCGGCGGCGCGTCTAGCACCGTTGGTGGGCGTGTGGAGGTGTGTCTCCGGTGGATCTATCTTTGGTGGATTTGCTCGGATCTCGTCGTTGTTCGTCTACGTTCGCGTGTCTTCGGATTGGATCGTTCTGATCTACGTTATTCTTCATCTGCGGCGGTTGCTGTTCTGGTGCGCTGGTCCTACGGGGCCTTAGCACGACGACTTCCCGACTGTCTACTACAACAAGTTGTGTCCGACTCCGGTGATGAAGGGGCGATGACGGCGGCGTGCCTTCGGCTCGCTTCAGTGCTGGTAGTCGTCGCTAGGTGGTCTATGGATCTGGATGTAATTTTTATTATTTCTAGTATTCGTTGTACTGTCATGATTGAAGATGAATAGATCGAAAATTTTCTTGAAAAAAAAGAACTTGCTGCTGTTAATTAATAAAGAAAACACTTTTCCCCAGAGAGTGAAATCATCGAACTTTCTCGGCACGACACCAGCGGTCCACCGGTCAGTTACCAAAATCCCCGGGCCGGGCCGGGCCGAGCCCTGCAGGGCTTAGCGTTTCCACACTCACGCTCCATTCGGGCCTATCCATCCACCCACGGCGTCGGGCTCCGAGGGTTTCGTAGCGGACGCGTCAACTCAAGTCCAAGCCCCTCTCCGATCCCTCCCCCTCACACGCTCCACTCTATATAAGGTGCGCCAAGTCCGCGGCGCGGTCCATCCAGCTCCACACCAACTCACACCATCGCCACCGCCACCGCCACTGCACTCCGGCGACCCGCGAAGATGCAGATCTTCGTCAAGACGCCGTCGGGGAAGATGATCACGCTCGAGGTCGAGGGCGGCCACGACATCGCCGGCGTCAAGGCCAGGATCCACGACAAGGAAGGTAGCGAAACATCTCCCCGCCGCTCATCTCTGTGCCGCATCGGTGTGTACGCTCGCCGAGCAACCTTTGCTCCTTCTGCTCGCCGCCCGGCAGCCCTGTCCTTGCATCTGTTGCGCTCATGTTCTAGTGTCGATCGGTCCTCGGAATTGGAGGCGCTTGTTTCGATCCTGGTTTTTTGTTTACCCATGCCTGTTTCCAATCGAACCCGGGAGATGCTAGCTAGAAACATTTCTCTGCGTTTTTCCTTGCGTCTGTTTGTTTCGATCGGCCTTTGGAGGCGCTTGTTTTGCTCTTCGTTTTCGGTTTACCCATGCGCGCATCAAATCCAGGCGATGCTTGTTCGTGTTCGATTGGTAGATTGCCGAGTAGTACTTGCTTCCTGTCGCTGTTCATGTAGGTTGTAAACAGAGCAGAGCGCGCGATCTGGGCGATTGGTCGTGTTTTGCAGTCAAGCTAGCTTCACATCAATAGATTCCATGTTTGATCCGAAACGAGGCCCGCAAGTAGGGTTAGATCGGCTTGCGTTTATGAGTTTCCTAAGTGATGGGATCGTCTTCTTTCTTCGGCAACCGGCGAGCGACGCATTTTAGTTTTGAACCCGATTTGAATACCAAATCTAACTGCTGTTCATCTTAAATTAGTGTTGGTTGGTTCTCTGATTACTGGTCTCCCGCTTGATGGACTGCTGTAATTAACTGCAGATGTGCCGCCGGATCAGCAGCGCCTCATCTTCGCAGGGAAGCAGCTGGAAGAAGGCCACACGCTGGCGGACTACAACATCCAGAAGGAGTCCACGCTTCACCTCGTGCTCCGCCTCCACGGCGGCAGGGGCGGCACCGGCAAGGGGGGGACCTACCCCAAGATCGAGCCCAACCTCCTTCAGCTCGCCCTCAAGTACAGGCAGCTTAAGCTCGTCTGCCGCAAGTAAGCCCCTGAATCGATGCCTAACCCTCGTCTGGTCAAGTTCATGCGTGTGATGTTTGAAGATGTGGTTGCTATGAGCTATCTCTGATCGATGTGCTTGTTTGTTATACTCCCTCCGTTCGGAATTACTTGTCGCGAAAATGGATGTATCTAGATGTATTTTAGTTCTAGATACATCCATTTTCGAGACAAGTAATTACGAACGGAGGGAGTAATTAGCAGTGGCATATGACGACTATTAAACATTTCCTTGTCATATGCCCATTGACTCTCATGTTTTGCATAAGAAGATAATCGTTGAGAAGCAATTTTGTGTGCAATCACTGCAATGGCAACGTAGAGATGCCCTAACATTACAGCAATTTTGTTTTGCAGGTGCTATGCACGCCTTCCCGTCAGGTCTGCCAACTGCCGCAAGAAGAAATGTGGCCACTGCAACGAGGTGAGCCTTAACTGCGACCTATTGTTTTGCTATCATCTTACATGCTTGGCCTTATTACTAGCCTTTATGTATGCTGTCCGTGCATGTTCTTTGTTTCAACATACCTCAGTCAGCATATATGCGTGTCACTTGGGTGTCCAACATATTGTGTTTTTCATCACAGTGTTTTGTTATGATGCTTGGTTCAGAGTTATTGGAAGGTACTCCCTCCGTCCGAAAATACTTGTCATCAAAATGAATAAAAAGGGATGTATCTAGATGTATTTTAGTTCTAGACACATCTCTTTTTGTCCATTTTGATGACAACTATTTTCGGACGGAGGGAGTACTTATGTATCAGTTTACAAATAATGGAGCTTACTATGCTATCATCCTTCATGTTCTTGGCCTTGGTCACCATAAATATTGTCCTGTCCATGTTATTTGGCTCTAGTCATTGTAGGATCAACACCTTCTGTAGGTCTTCTATGATCAATATAATTAAACAATCTCATGATGCCTGTTTCAGAGTAAATATGCCAAGTCAGTTCACTAGTGTTTTGCATCATTCTAGATGCTAAGGGAGGCAGGGAGCTTACTACTACAGCTTTGTTCATGTTATGCCGTGTACTTGAGTTATATTTGTGTTGTGTACTGCTCTCTATATTCTGCCACGTGTAATCCTCATTCTGCAACAGTGTGTGCAATCGAGTGATACCCTGCTCGTGGAGATTTCTATCACTTGTGCAGTAGGTGCTAACTTTAATTCTATTTGTTGGTGTCACTTGCTTATTTGACTTGATAGATACTGTTCATGCATGTTCTTCGTTTTGTCATGCCGCAGTAGTCATATTAGCATCGAATACATTCTGTTCTTCACCATCCATACCTATTTATGATGCTTGTTTCAGAGTTATCGGAGTAGTACTGTAGCATTTTAGACACATATATAGTGGAGCTAACTACACTACAGTTGTGTATCAATCTAGACATAATGACGCTATCATGTCAATGTCTCTTTGCCTTGGTCACCATAATATTGTCCTGTCCATGCTGTTTGGCTTCAGTTATTGCATCAAACACCTTCTCTAAGTCTTTATCATTGACACATACAAATTCATGATGTTTGGTTTTAGAGTCAAATGTGCCAAGTCAGCTCACTAGTGCTTTGCATCAATGTGACGCTGACAGAGATAACTACTACAGCTCTGTATATGTTATTATGTCTCCTTGAGTTATATTTGTGCTGTGTGCTGCTCTCCATATTCTGGTGTGCTGAATCGGTCGTCGATCTACTGATTCCACAGCAGTGTGTGCAATGGATTGATAACCCACTCCTAGAGATTTGAATCACTTGTGGCTGCCAACTTAACCCTGTTTCAACACTTAATTTTCAGACGAGGACGAAGAAGAAGCTGAAACCCAGGGAGTGAAGCACTGCACTGGCCAGCAAGAGAAAGGGATACCCAAGTGACACGCACCAGCTGAATTTACCCTACCGTCTCCTTATATTAGCTTCTTGATTGATACCATAGTAGCTTCTTGATTGATACCATAGTTTAAACACCCTAAATACGTATTCTAGCTGAATAGTACTCCCTATGGATTCCTGTAGCATCATGGATTCTGTTAATGACCCCCTAAATACTCTCGATGGTGATGCAGTGCTTAAGGGATGCTAATTCCTGCTGTTATCATCACATGGCTTCTGTTCTGTTGGAATAGACGAATGGATGCTTCTCCAGTTTACATGGCAGGCACCTTGGTTCAGTTTCGGACTTTCGGCCAATTGTTTGCATTCTGTTATGTGCCAAGTTTTGTTCCTGTATGACCCTTCTGTTTCTCTGTTCCGGTTTCAGTTGAGTTGCTCAGGTTGTTGAACTGGCCCACCAAAATATCTGTGTATGCAATTCTGTTGATTCACTGCGCTGCTGCGTGTCCATCGCCGGCCGGCACTGTGGCCAAGGCGACGCACAAGCACAGATTCGTCATATCTCATTTTCCTTCTTTTTGTTCACCCGTTTTGATGAAACGATCTTTTTGTTCAGACATTTGAATTTGGATTTGGATGACCGGCACATTTGAATCAGACATCCTCACTTCCTCACATCTTGTTCTCAAACTGAGCCACACTGGGATTTGGATTTGGATGGCCGGAATGTATGAAAGAGGGGGTTTCCTTCAGACATTAATGGTGCTGCATGTCTTTTGTGTTGAACCTTGTAGTATGTTTCGAACCCGACTAGTTTGGACGGGATATGTTGGTCGATCCTAGTTTGGTTTCATTAATGAAATTGGAGGAAACCCCCTCTTTCATTAAAAAAAATGAATTTGGATGGAACGTTTTGTATCATTACGTGAGCAATTATGTAAACAAATTAAACAAGCTGCATGAAAAAAAAGATAAAGCATCATTCATACATTCAACCGATATATACAAATAGTATGTTGGGCGCTCCATGTCATCCTAAAACGCATGATCACTCGCATTAACTACCAAAATGATCTTGACGTTGGATTTATTTTTTTACAAAAGGAGGATTGCCCCCGGCCTCTGCATCTGGGCGATGCATGCAATCATTTTATTAATTATTCACAAGGACCTTATAAAGTAGTACACCAGTTTGTCCAAAGCCACCATCGTAGCAACAATTGTTGCTACTCCTAACCACTTGATGGAGGGGTGCCGATAGCCCGAGCTTAATATCAAACAGACATCGCACCAAAACCTAACATCTAAAGTCGGAGGCCCCAACCGAGCCACATACTGGGTTTAGGGTATAAACCGGTTCGACACACTCTCATGTGTCGTTGCCGCCGTCTACCACGAATCCATCTTCAGAGCAGAAACTAACACACCGAACTTGCCAGGCCTCTCTGCCATCGACGCCACCATGACGCCAGACAACGTCCTCCTCCTGCGCGAGTCCATCTACGCACAGTCTCCACTGCGTCACGCCACCGAGATCTGCCGCCATCAATGAGTAAGATGAAGCACCGCTCCACCAAAGAAGCCGTCCACTTGTCCCCCGAGCCCGCACACCTCCAAGAATGATCTTGATGTTGGATTCATGGTAGTGGGATCAAACATCATCAACCGGTTTTCCTCGGACACCTTCTCTTGCATCAACTGATTCTACTCTTGCAAAAAAAGAGATTCTCCTTAAGTTGAAGCCTACGTGCCAGCATTTCTTCCATGGGCTTACAGTTTTCATGCATAGCTTTCAACCTTGGCCCCTACTTTTCAAGCTTACTCTTCTCTATCTCCAACTTTTCTTGTTTCCTCTTCTTCGCGTATTGATTCCTTGAACTGATCAACTCATCAATCTTGCTTTTTAACACCTGCACCTCTCCTTGTTTCTTGGGCATATCCTTTGACCCCTTTCCTTCTGTGGGGCCACTCCACGCTAGACACCGGTGTGGGACTTCTAGCCACCCTATCCTCCATCACCATCATCTTTCTCGCTGTCATCCAATACCAAAGAGGAAATGTTCCACGGCCTCCCATGTTCTGGAGGAGCCTCCTCATTCCTCGTTTTCCACTTTTCATTGACATCCAGTACTCTTTGAAAATGCTTAAAGTTATGAAAATGCGGCAATAAAAAAATAACATGAGTGTTCTCATATTGGTCACTGGTGACACCTCTAGGAGGAGAGTTCCTCACTTGTTCCAAACAACTATCCCAATGGTTGCACGTGTCTTGAATCATACTCCTATCAGTTTGTGAGAGATTTGAGAGTTTGGTTGGATTTAAGCCTAAGTTTATGATGGAACCCTCCTTGACGCACCTCCAATAGTATGCACTCATTTGATCTTTCTGACGGATCGCATCAAGAGTAATATCCTGCCATGCCCTCACAAGAGCAGCATCCTCACCCCTGGTGTAGTTTACGATCTGAATTCCTTTCTTCCTTGAAGAACTGGAGAAATGAGATTGATCCACAGTTCGTCATATTTGTCCTCCTCATTCAATCGCTCAAACTGCAGCACCGACGCGCCATCAAGATCAAAATCATTTGCCGCAACTAAATCAACCATCATACTATTTAAGCATGATTTGTTCTTGTTCGTGCTCTCCCAAATGCACAAAAGCATCACTACACCCAAAGATCCACATTATTTCACTGCCAAATGACATTCAAACGAACCATCGAAAGAAAAGACAGGTAAGAGGTTTTCTTTACCAACTAGGAAAATCTATGAATGTCTTGGAGTTGGTAGACACCCGAGTTTCGCCCGCCACCAGGACGAAGGGTTGAGCGGAGATGTTGCCCGTCGCAGCCGTCGTCTTCCCCCGATTCTTCGATGGGACACATTAGGTTATTGTGGGTTCCGTGGTGGACCGGGGGGGTACTCGTCAGCCTCCCCACTGTCAGCGACAACCTGCCCCGCCGATGACCATGGTTACGGACTCCATTGAGCCAATGGATTCTTCGGAGTCAGTCGGTGTTGTGCAACCGTCAGGTGTGTCGGGTCAGGACACGGCGGCGGCTATTGTTCAGACTGCACCCACAGAACCGGTGACCGAAATAGCCACGAATTTTGCCAGAGCAAATGAAAAATCTAAGTCTGATAGAGTAGACAAGTGGGCGAGAAAGAAAGAAAAAATGTTTTGTTATAGATGCGGTGAACAGGATTACTTCATTACGGAATGTAACACGGAGCTTTGCGATACTTGCCTCAAGCCGGTGCATGCTTCGGGAGAGTGTCTGTTGCTGCATGAACCGATGCCTGGAATCATGATTTATGGGGTGTGTTGCCCTGAGCTGATGTTCTTTGAGTCCCCCTGTGCGGTTGTGGTCCCGGACACGCCGTAGATTTCGACCACGGGGATCGTCAAGGTGACAAAAGGTGTATTATCAGAGGCTCAGATTTTGCAGCGGTTGAATGAGCTTTCTCCAAGGAACTTTCGTTGGGAGCTTATCATGATTGAGGCTAAAATGTATAAGGTGGATTTTCCATCAACGGAGGACTTGAAGAAGCTCCCGAGTTTTGGTATGTGCAGGGTTCCCGGTACGGAGTGTATTTTGGAGTTCGATGAGTGGAAACAGGCTGAACCAAAGGGTAAGCCTTTACCTAAGATTTGGTTGCGCTTTTCAAGGGCGCCGCCTAAGCCTCTGCATGATGTTCAGGTTGCAGCCAGCCTTGGGACACTCATTTGGAAAACGGAATGTGTGGATATGCAGTTTACTCGAGCTAATGGGGTGGCACGGCTGCTTGTGAGTGTTGTGGACATTGAGTATATACCAGATGTGGTCAGGTGGACGCATGTGGAGAAGCTCTATTACCTGGACATTGAGTTGGAGGATTACGATCTGTTCATGGAGGCCATGGCTGGGGATGATGTGGATATGACGGATAAGGATGACGGCTCGGGCAACAAGGAGCAGCGAGAGGATGACACTGGACGAGATAAGTCCAACACCCCGGGCACAAAACACGCCTCGGTGGCGCCAGGGAAGTGGGCGCCACCACCTACTTCTACGCCTATGAACTCACTGATATTTGGTTCGTTTGAGCCTGCTTCTGCACCTCCTCGACTGTGGAGTGATTGGGTGGACCGTGATGATCTGTTTGAGCACTCACTACCTCTTCTTGATTCTGCTGGGCATGACGCCTTAGTTAGTGGCCGCTCGGATGTGCTTGCTACGAAGGTGACCTCGGTGGAGAGTTCAATGGTACCCGCTGTTGGAAATATGCCCTAGAGGCAATAATAAAATTATTATTATTATATTTACTTGTTCATGATAATTGTCTATTATTAATGCTATAATTGTGTTATCCGGAAATCATAATACATGTGTGAATACATAGACCATAACATGTCCCTAGTGAGCCTCTAGTTGACTAGCTGATCAACAGATAGTCATGGTTTCCTAACTATGGACATTGGATGTCATTGATAACGGGATCACATCATTAGGAGAATGATGTGATGGACAAGACCCTAGTGAGCCTCTAGTTGACTAGTGTCCCTAGTGAGCCTCTAGTTGACTAGCTCGTTGATCAACAGATAGTCATGGTTTCCTGACTATGGACATTGGATGTCATTGATAACGGGATCACATCATTAGGAGAATGATGTGATGGACAAGACCCAATCCTAAGCATAGCACAAGATCGTGTAGTTTGTTTGCTAGAGATTTTCCAATGTCAAGTATCATTTCCTTAGACCATGAGATCGTGTAATTCCCGGATACCGTAGGAATGCTTTGGGTGTACCAAACGTCACAAGTAACTGGGTGACTATAAAGGTATACTACATGTATCCCCGAAAGTGTCTGTTGGGTTGACACGGATCGAGACTGGGATTTGTCACTCCATATGACGGAAAGGTATCTCTGGGCCCACTCGGTAATGCATCATCATAATGAGCTCAATGTGACCAAGTGGTTGGTCACGAGATCATGCATTATGGTACGAGTAAAGTGACTTGCCGGTAACGAGATTGAACGAGGTATTGGGGTACCGACGATCGAATCTCGGGCAAGTAACGTACCGATTGACAAAGGGAATTGTATACGGGATTACTTGAATCCTCGACATCGTGGTTCATTCGATGAGATCATCGTGTAACATGTGGGAGCCAACATGGGTATCCAGATCCCGCTATTGGTTATTGGCCGGAGAGCTGGCTCGGTCATGTTTGCATGATTCCCGAACTCGTAGGGTCTACACACTTAAGGTTCGGTGACGCTAGGGTTGTAGAGATATTAGTATGCGATAACCCGAAAGTTTTTCGGAGTTCCGGATGGGATCCCGGAAGTCACGAGGAGTTCCGGAATGGTCCAGAGGTGAAGAATTGTATATAGGAAGTCCAGTTTCGGCCACCGGGAAAGTTTCAGGGGTCACCGGTGTTGTACCGGGACCACCGGAAGGGTCCCGGGGGTCCATCGGGTGGGGCCACCTATCCCGTAGGGCCCCATGGGCTGAAGTGGGACGGGAACCAGCCCCTGGTGGGCTGGTGCGCCCCCCTTGGGCCTCCTCCTGCGCCTAGGGTTGGAAACCCTAGGGGTGGGGGGGCGCCCCACTTGACTTGGGGGGCAAGTCCCCCCCCCTAGGCCGCCGCCCCCCTTGAGATGGGATCTCTAGGGGGCCGGTGCACCTCCTAGGCCCCCTATATAAAGAGGGGGAGGGAGGTCACCGCACCCTAGTCCCTGGCGCCTCCCTCTCCCCCCGTACCACCTCTCCCTCTCACTGAGCTTGGCGAAGCCCTGCCGAGATCACCGCTACTTCCACCACCACGCCGTCGTGCTGCTGGATCTCCATCAACATCTCCCTCCCCCTTGCTGGATCAAGAAGGAGGAGACGTCTTCCCCAACCGTACATGTGTTTAACACGGAGGTGCTGTCCGTTCGGCACTAGGATCTTCAGTGATTTGGATCACGACGAGTACAACTCCCTCAACCCCGTTCTCTTGAACGCTTCCGCTCGTGATCTACAAAGGTATGTAGATGCACTCCTCTCTCTCATTGCTAGATGACTCCATAGATTGATCTTGGTGAAGCGTAGCAATTTTTTATTTTCTGCAACGTTCCCCAACAGTGGTATCAGAGCTAGGTCTATGCGTAATTTCTTTGCACGAGTAGAACACAAATTTGTTGTGGGCGTAGATGTTGTCAATTTTCTTGCCACTACTAGTCTTATCTTATTTTGGCGGCATTGTGGGATGAAGCGGCCCGGACCGACCTTACACGTACGCTTACGTGAGACAGGTTCCACCGACTGACATGCACTAGTTGCATAAGGTGGCTAGCGGGTGTCTGTCTCTCCCACTTTAGTCGGATCGGATTCGATGAAAAGGGTCCTTATGAAGGATAAATAGAAATTGGCATATCACGTTGTGGCTTTTACGTAGGTAAGAAACGTTCTTGCTAGAATCCTATTGCAGCCACGTAAAAACATGCAACAACAATTAGAGGACGTCTAACTTGTTTTTGCAGCATATGCCTTGTGATGTGATATGGCCAAAAGGTTGTGATGAATGGTATATATGTGATGTATGAGATCATGTTCTTGTAATAGGAATCACGACTTGCATGTCGATGAGTATGACAACCGGTAGGAGCCATAGGAGTTGTTTTAATTATTGTATGACCTGCATGTCAATGAATAAACACCATGTAATTACTTTACTTTATTGCTAAACCGTTAGCCATAGTAGTAGAAGTAATAGTTGGCGAACAACTTCATGGAGACACGGTGATGGAGATCATGATGATGGAGATCATGGTGTCATGCCGGTGACGAAGATGATCATGGCGCCCTGAAGATGGAGATCAAAGGAGCAATATGATATTGGCCATATCATGTCACTATTTTATTGCATGCGATGTTTATCATGTTTTTGCATCTTATTTGCTTAGAACGACGGTAGTAAATAAGATGATCCCTCATAATAATTTCAAGAAAGTGTTCCCCCTAACTGTGCGCCGTTGCGAAAGTTCGTTGTTTCGAAGCACCACGTGATGATCAGGTGTGATAGATTCCAACGTCCACATACAACAGGTGTAAGACAGATTTACACATGCAAAACACTTAGGTTGACTTGACGAGCCTAGCATGTACAGACATGCCTCGGAACACAAGAGACCGAAAGGTCGAACATGAGTCGTATGGAAGATACGATCAACATGGAAATGTTCACCGATGATGACTAGTCTGTCTCACGTGATGATCGGACATGGTCTAGTTGAGTCGGATCATGTATCACTTAGATGATTAGAGGGATGTCTAATCTGAGTGGGAGTTCATTAAATAATTTGATTAGATGAACTTAATTATCATGAACTTAGTCTAAAAACCTTTGCAAAATGTCTTGTAGATCAAATGGCCAACGCTCATGTCAACCTCAACTTCAACGCGTTCCTAGAGAAAACCAAGCTGAAAGATGATGGCAGCAACTATATGGACTGGGTCCGGAACCTGAGGATCATCCTCATAGCTGCCAAGAAAGCATATGTCCTAGAAGGACCGCTAGGTGACGACCCATCCCAGAGAACCAAGACGTTATGAACGCCTGGAAGTCACGTGCTGATGATTACTCCCTCGTTCAGTGCGGCATGCTTTACAGCTTAGAACCGGGGCTCCAAAAGCGTTTTGAGCAACACGGAGCATATGAGATGTTCGAAGAGCTGAAAATGGTTTTCCAAGCTCATGCCCGGGTCGAGAGATATGAAGTCTCCGACAAGTTCTATAGTTGTAAGATGGAGGAAAATAGTTCTGTCAGTGAGCACATACTCAAAATGTCTGGGTTGCACAACCGCCTGTCCCAGCTGGACATTAACCTCCCGGACGAGGCGGTCATTGACAGAATCCTTCAGTCGCTCCCACCTAGCTACAAGAGCTTTGTGATGAACTATAATATGCAGGGGATGGTGAAAACTATTCCTGAAGTATTTTCAATGCTGAAATCAGCGGAGGTGGAAATCAAAAAGGAACATCAAGTGTTGATGGTCGATAAAACCACTAAGTTCAAGAAAGGCAAGGGTAAGAAGAACTTCAAGAAGGACGGCAAGGGAGTTGTCGCGCCTGGTAAGCCAGTTGCCGGGAAGAAGCCAAAGAATGGACCCAAACCTGAGACTGAGTGCTTTTATTGCAAGGGAAGCGGACACTGGAAGCGGAACTGCCCCAAATACTTAGCGGACAAGAAGGCCGGCAACACTAAAGGTATATGTGATATACATGTAATTGATGTGTACCTTACTAGTACTCGTAGTAGCTCCTGGGTATTTGATACCGGTGCGGTTGCTCATATTTGTAACTCAAAACATGAGCTGCGGAATAAGCAGAGGCTGGCGAAGGACGAGGTGACGATGCGCGTCGGGAATGGTTCCAAGGTTGATGTGATCACCGTCGGCACGCTACCTCTACATTTACCTACGGGATTAGTTTTAAACCTCAATAATTGTTATTTAGTGCCAGCTTTGAGCATGAACATTGTATCTGGATCTTGTTTAATACGAGATGGCTACTCATTTAAATCTGAGAATAATGGTTGTTCTATTTATATGAGAGATATGTTTTATGGTCATGCCCCGCTGGTCAATGGTTTATTCTTAATGAATCTGGAACATGATGTTACACATATTCACAATATGAATACCAAAAGATGTAAGGTTGATAACGATAGTCCCACATACTTGTGGCACTGCCACTTTGGTCACATTAGTGTCAAGCGCATGAAGAAGCTCCATGCTGATGGACTTTTAGAGTCTCTCGATTACGAATCTTTTGACACATGCGAACCATGCCTCATGGGCAAAATGACCAAGACTCCGTTCTCCGGAACAATGGAGCGAGCAACCAACTTATTGGAAATCATACATACTGATGTGTGCGGTCCAATGAGCGTTGAGGCTCCCGGAGGCTATCGTTATGTTCTCACTCTCACTGACGACTTGAGTAGATATGGGTATGTCTACTTGATGAAACACAAGTCTGAGACATTTGAAAAGTTCAAGGAATTTCAGAATGAGGTAGAGAATCAACGTGACCGAAAGATAAAGTTCTTACGATCAGATCGTGGGGGAGAATATTTAAGTCACGAATTTGGTACGCACTTAAGGAAATGTGGAATCGTTTCAAAACTCACGCCGCCTGGAACACCTCAACGTAACGGTGTGTCTGAACGTCAAAATCGCACTCTATTGGATATGGTGCGATCTATGATGTCACTCACCGATTTACCGCTATCATTTTGGGGATACGCTCTAGAGACAGCTACATTCACTTTAAATAGGGCACCGTCTAAATCCGTTGAGACGACACCGTATGAATTATGGTTTGGGAAGAAACCTAAGCTGTCATTTCTAAAAGTTTGGGGATGCGATGCTTATGTCAAGAAACTCCAACCTGAAAAGCTCGAACCCAATTCGGAAAAATGTGTCTTCATAGGATACCCTAAGGAAACCATTGGGTATACCTTCTATCTCAGATCCGAAGGCAAGATCTTTGTTGCCAAGAACGGGTCCTTTCTGGAGAAAGAGTTTCTCTCGAAAGAAGTAAGTGGGAGGAAAGTGGAACTTGATGAAGTACTACCTCTTGAACCGGAAAGTAGCGCAGCTCAGGAAGATGTTCCTGTGGTGCCTGCACCGACTAGAGAGGAAACTAATGATGATGATCAAGGTACTTCGGATCAAGTTACTACTGAACTTCGTAGGTCCACGAGGACACGTTCCACACCAGAGTGGTATGGCAACCCTGTCCTGGAAATCATGTTGTTAGACAACAGTGAACCTTCAAACTATGAAGAAGCAATGGCGGGCCCAGATTCCAGCAAATGGCTTGAAGCCATGCAATCTGAGATAGGATCCATGTATGAAAACAAAGTGTGGACTTTGACAGACTTGCCCGATGATCGGCGAGCGATAGAAAACAAATGGATCTTTAAGAAGAAGACGGACGCGGATGGTAATGTTAGCATCTATAAAGCTCGACTTGTCGCTAAGGGTTATCGGCAAGTTCAAGGGGTTGACTACGATGAGACTTTCTCTCCCGTAGCGAAGCTGAAGTCCGTCCGAATCATGTTAGCAATTGCCGCATACTATGATTATGAGATATGACAAATGGACATCAAAACGGCATTCCTTAACGGCTATCTTAAGGAAGAACTGTATATGATGCAGCCGGAAGGTTTTGTCGATCCTAAGAATGCTAACAAGGTATGCAAGCTCCAGCGATCCATTTATGGGCCGGTGCAAGCATCTCGGAGTTGGAACATTCGCTTTGATGAGATGATCAAAGTGTTTGGGTTTATGCAGACTTATGGAGAAGCCTGCGTTTACAAGAAAGTGAGTGGGAACTCTGTAGCATTTCTCATATTATATGTAGATGACATACTTTTGATGGGAAATGATATAGAACTTTTGGACAGCATTAAGGCCTACTTGAATAAGTGTTTTTCAATGAAGGACCTTGGAGAAGCTGCTTACATATTAGGCATCAAGATCTATAGGGATAGATCGAGATGCCTCATAAGTCTTTCACAAAGCACATACCTTGATAAGATATTGAAGAAGTTCCACATGGATTAGTCCAAGAAGGGGTTCTTGCCTGTGTTCCAAGGTGTGAAATTGAGCTCGGCTCAATGCCCGACCACGGCAGAAGATAGAGAAAAGATGAGTGTCATCCCCTATGCCTCAGCTATAGGGTCTATTATGAATGCCATGTTGTGTACCAGACCTGATGTAAACCTTGCCGTAAGTTTGGTAGGAAGGTACCAAAGTAATCCCTGAAAGGATCAATATGGTTGACTAGAGGGGGGGTGAATAGGCAACTGACAATTTTTAAGCTTTTCTTTACCAAATTAAACTTTGCAACAAAATAGGTTGTCTAGATGTGCAACTAGGTGAGCAACCTACATGATGCAATAACAACTAGCACACAAGCAAGCAAGGATGTAACAACAAGTAGGCTTGCAAAAGTAAAGGCACGAAATAACCAAGAGTGGAGCCGGTGGAGACGAGGATGTGTTACCGGAGTTCCTTCCTTTTAAGGGGAAGTACGTCTCCGTTAGAGCGGTGTGGAGGCAAAATGCTCCCCAAGAAGCCACTAGGGCCACCGTATTCTCCTCACGCCCTCACACAATGCGAGATGCCGTGATTCCACTATTGGTGCCCTTGAAGGCGGCGACCGAACCTTTACACGCAAGGTTGGGGCAATCTCCACAACAATCGGAGGCTCCCAACAACAACAACAACACCACGAAGCTTCACCACAACGGAGTATGGCTTCGAGGTGACCTCAACCATCTAGGGTGCTCAACACCCAAGAGTAACAAGATCCGCAAGGGATAAGTGGGGGGAATCAAATTTCTCTTGGTGGAAGTGTAGATCTGGGCCCTCTCAACCAATCCCGAGCAAATCAACAAGTTTGATTGGCTAGGGAGAGAGATCGGGCGAAAATGGAGCTTTGAGCAACAATGGAGCTTTGGGGGAAAGAGGTGAGTAAACTAGGAGGAAGAAGACCCCTTTATATAGTGGGGGAACACATCCAACCGTTACCCCACTGAGCAGCCCCGCACAGGGCGGTACTACCGCAGGGGAAGGGCGGTACTACCACTGAGAGCGGTACTACCGCTCCCTACCTAGCGGTACTACCGCGCTGAAGAGGAAGTCAGGCCACTGGCCCCAGAGCGGTACTACCGCGGGAGTAGAGCGGTACTACCGCTCGGAGCGGTACTACCGCTTCTACTGCCGCTACTAGTGCCGCAAAACCCGACACGAGAAAACACCGTCTCGAATCGAGGCGGCAGTAGGCGCGGTACTACGGCCGAAGCCCGCGAGCGGTACTACCGCTCTGTGGAGCGGTACTACCGCTTAGAGCGGTACTACCGCTTCGTGGGGCGGTACTACCGCTAGGGGGCTTCGGCGGTACTACCGGTGTAGACCGCGGTACTACCGCTGGCACAGGGCGAAGCAGGTACGGAAGAGAAGTGCAGCTCCAAAGATGCGAAAGGAAGACGACGGGTGTGATAAGGATGTGTACATGTTGATTCCACCCTAGTCTTACCAAAGCGGATCCCCTCTTAATAGTACGGTGACTCCTACGAAACTAGTCCGCCAACAACGAAACGCAGGAGCTACACCGTCTTGAATAAAAAACACCGAGGAGAGGAAATCGTCTCGTGCCAATGGATGATTCTCTGAAAGAACTTAACGCACATGATTAGTCTGCAAAAGCATTGTCATCAATCACCAAAACCACTATGGGATAAATATGCCCTTACAATCTCCCCCTTTTTGGTGGATTGATGACAATATGGGATTTGCATAAACACGATATAGAGTAAGCATACAAACCCTACGGTCCTAACATGTAGATGGGCTCCCCCTAGATGTGTGCTATTTAGATAAGTGCTTTGGACTGCACAGCACACATACTAGGATCAGAGCTCCCCCTAAATTTTAGAGACCAACAATCTAAGCATGGTGTATGAGAGCAGCATAGATGATATGATATAACAGGAAAAACACGCAGCACATAAGCTAGATAGACATAGATATTGATACTGGAAAGGTAAGGTAGCATATGTCTCACACCATATGACTCGTACTTAAGTCTCACTCGAACTTAGGTCTCACAGACAAACCAACCAAAGCAGATGCGAGGAAAAACACGAACAAGACAAGACACACGAATAAGAGACGAAAGACACAACTCGCAAATCCCTAAGCTCTCTCCCCCTTTGGCATCGAGACACCAAAAAGGAGAGGGAGTGCTGCTACGGCCCCAGGTGAGAGCAAATGAGGGACACACGCATCAGAGCCCAGCGGAATCATCGGCACCACCGTCGTCAGTCTGGAAGTGCTTGGCCTCAGAATCGGTCCACGGGCAGTGCTGCTGAATCCACTCCTCCTCCTCAGTAAGCTGGTCCTCAGATCCACTCTTGACTGTAGCACCCAACTGACGCATGAGCTCCTTGTGACGACCTCGAGCCTTGTTCTCAGCCACATGAGTCATGTACTGACCGTGAGCCTTCATGCAGAACAGCTTATTCATCTTAGACTTGAGCTTCTTAGCCCAAGAGGGCTCTGCCTCAGAAGGCAAGTAGTCATCATCTTCATCCTCAGCCTCAGCCCCAAACTCCTCCTCAGTCTCCATGGCAGCAGCAGATGAAGGAACTCCAGTCCTAGGGGCCTGAGTGCCCCAGTTATCCTTCTTCCTCAGACGCTTGACATTGTGAGAAACCAGGTCTCCAATCTCCAGCACCACCTTGGGATAGACACGATCCCAGGCCTTCTCAATGAGCAGCATAATGAACGGACCATAAATCGGGCACTTGCGCTCGGAGATAGCAGAAACCAGCTCAGACCACATAACATGAGAGATATCCAAGGACTCTCCGGTGCTCTGCCCCTTCTCCCGCTGACAGAAGAGAAGCATGTCCACGAGATAAGAGTGAACCTGGTCCAGATTCCCGATGCGAGGGAAAAGAGTTTCTCTGAAGATACAGTGAAGTATGTCCAGATAGGCAGGCAGCTCATAGGTCTCCTTCTTCGTCTCATGGTTGATCCTCAGAGTGCTGTAGGGCCACAGAGCTTGCTTGTGAGTGGCATTGGCTCGACGGTGGGGGCGAAAGCCGACAGCAGACTCAAGTCCAAGATCTTCCACCCCAATCAACTGCATGAAAGCTTTCCACTTGATTGACAGCAACTTGCCATTTGTCATCCAAGTCAGAGTCCTGTCCTCATCGGTCCCAAGGTGAACTGTGGCATAGAATTGGGCCACAATATCAGCATCATAGTCCTTGTTGAATTGCATGATCCCGAGAATGTTTAGCTGAGTGCACATCTGAAGAGCTTCACCAAAGTAGTCAGGATCATTCTCCATATGCCCGGTGTCGATGGAGTGCATGTTGACATAGAGATTCTTCTTGGCTTTGAGGACATCAAAATAGATGGCAAACTGGAACCTATTCCAGAACGGACGGTTGACCAAAGTGGGAACTTGATCTACCTCATACGGGTTGTGGCAGCGCCTTGCCCAGAACTCCTTGGGCGGCATTCTGGCACGGTTTTAGTTTGCTTTGGCTTGACCCCAGGCTTCTTCTGTAGTTGGGGAGGAGGTGGAGCACTAGAAGATCCTCCGGCAGGCTTAGTGGTGCGGTAGCGCTTGGACGAAGCACGACCGGGGTTGACACCGCGAGCCTGATGCTCAGGAACCTCATCACCTGGAACCACACACACAAAACACACAAGCAACCAGAAAGAACGAGCATAAGCCACAAACACGAACAAAGAGGATCACTGAGAGGTAGGAGTAGGATGGAATCTGGTAGAGGGCGGTAGTACCGTGACCCTTGAGCGGTAGTACCGCTCCAAGCGGTAGTACCGCTCCAAGCGGTAGTACCGCTCTAGAGAGCGGTAGTACCGCTCACAGCGGTAGTACCGCTCGGGGAGAGCGGTAGTACCGCTCGAGGCGGGGAAACAACAGTTTCCTACTACCGTGGTCAGATCCGGTACTTCCGTCCTACCAAATTCAAAAATACTCCAACCAAACACTAATCCAAACTGCCTAGAAGCATTCTCCATCCTACTCAAGCCTAGATTTGGCCAAAAATCTAAAGATGCAACCGCTACTGCCCCTAAGATGCTAGATTGGAAACCTAGACAAAAAGAACAAGAGAACGGGGGCAATACCGGTATCCATGGCAAGAGGACAAGGTGGGGATCGTCTCCACCGAAGGGAATGGAGAGGGACGGCCCAGAGAGGGAGATCCTCCAGAGCCCTCCTGCGGCGCCGGTTGCTGGAGAGAGAGAGGAACAGGTGAGGGGGCGTGCGAATGGGTATGGGGGAGAAGAAACTCCCCCTGCCCCGATATAACCCCCGCCCGCGCCTCTCAGCGGTAGTACCGCGCTGGAGGGCGGTAGTACCGCTTGGAGCGGTAGTACCGCTCGCTAGCGACGGTAGTACCGCCAGCAACCAAAAAATGCTTCTAGACCAACAAGAAGACAAGCACACCGAGAAGAACGGGAAGGCAAAGACAAGAGAAAGACCAACAAGACACCGCACACGAAACAACGAACCGGAGCCCACTCCTTCAAAGCAAACAACAAAAAAAAGAGCGAGCTCAGGCCTCTCTCAAGAGAGGGCGGTGGCCGGAGCCACCTATGTTTGAGTCAATTGGTATGGCACCGCGAAGAATTATCCTTGGGCCCATGACCAAAACTCGTCTTTGAAGCACAAGAACCATAAAAAATGGCTAATGTGAAAGAGTTGATCGTTTTATGCATAATGGGGGGAGGGAGAATTCATTGAGAGAACAACACTCCCCCTATTTCCATGCCTACACCTAAACTAGACAACAAATTGAGTGTGGTGGGGGGTGCACGGGTTCAAGTCACATTGCTCAAATCAATGATATTTAGCTCATGCCTTAACTCGCGAAATCTTGCTTCATCCAAGGGCTTCGTGAAAATATCTGCAAGGTTATCATGAGTGTTGACATACTTGAGCTCGATCTCCCCTCACCTAATGTGATCCCGGATGAAGTGATACCGAATCTCAATGTGCTTCGTCTTGAAGTGTTGCACCGGGTTGAGAGAAATCTTGATGGCACTTTCATTATCACACCAAAGAGGCACTTTGTCACAAATGACACCATACTCCTTTAAAGTTTGCCTCATCCATAGGAGTTGAGCACAACAACTACCGGTCGCCACATACTCCGCTTCGGTGGACGAGAGAGACACACAACTTTGCTTCTTGGAAGACCAACTTACCAAAGAGCAACCAAGAAATTGGCATCCTCCGGAAGTGGACTTCCTATCCACTTTGTCTCCCGCCCAATCGGAATCCGTGAAGCCTTCAAGCTTGAAGTTTGCTCCTCTTGGGTACCATAAGCCAAAGTTTGAGGTATGAGCCAAATATCGGAAGATTCGCTTGACCGCCACAAAGTGACTTTACTTTGGTGCGGCTTGAAAACATGCACACATCCCCACACTCAACATGATATCCGGTCTAGATGCACAAAGGTAAAGCAAGGAGCCAATCATGGAGCGATATACCTTTTGATCCACCGCTTTACCATTGGGATCGAGGTCAAGTTGGCACTTGGTAGGCATTGGTGTAGTAGCCGGTTTGACGTCACTTAGCTTGAATCTTTTAAGCATGTCTTGAGTGTATTTGGCTTGGTTGATGAAGGTTCCTTCTCTTCTTTGTTTGATGTCAAAACCAAGGAAGAACTTCAACTCTCCCATCGAAGACATCTTGAACTTGGAGGTCATGAGAGCGGCAAATTCCTCATTGAAAGCTTTGTTAGGAGAACCAAAGATAATGTCATCAACATATAGTTGGCATACAAACAACTCCCCTTTGACCTTCTTAGTAAAAAGAGTGGGATCGATTTGTCCTACTTCAAATCCACGATCTTGTAGCAACTCGGTAAGGTGATCATACCACGCACGTGGGGCTTGTTTAAGGCCATAGAGTGCCTTATCGAGTTGATACACATGATCCGGGAAGTAGGGGTCCTCGAACCCGGGGGGTTGCTTGACATAGACCAACTCATTAATGGGACCATTAAGAAAAGCACTTTTCACATCCATTTGTTGCAACTTAAAGTTGTGATGGGAAGCATATGCAATCAACAAACGAATGGATTCAAGACGAGCAACGGGAGCAAAGGTTTCACCGTAGTCGATACCCTCGACTTGGGAGTAGCCTTGTGCTACCAATCTTGCCTTGTTGCGAATGATGTTCCCATGAGCATCTTGCTTGTTCTTGAAGATCCACTTTGTTCCAATGACGTTGTGGTTCCCCGATGGCCTTGGCACCAATCTCCAAACTTTGTTGTACTCGAAGTTGTTGAGTTCTTCATGCATGGCATTGAGCCAATCCGAGTCTTCGAGCGCCTCATAGACCTTTTGGGGTTCAACACAAGAGACAAACGCGTGATGTCACAATAGTTTGCTAATTGTCTACAAGTGCTTACCCCCTTTCTTAGGCTTCCAAATACATTTTCCATCAGATGGCCTTGAGTGGTGAGCTTGGAAGCAATTTTCGCGGCACGACGCTCTAATTCCTCCTCGGATGTGGAGGGAGGGTTGACTTGATCATCTTGAGCGCCGTCTTGAGCTTGTTCTTGATCTTGAGCTTGTCCTTGATCTTGAACTTGCTCGAGGGGGAGAACTTGACCTTGGGCATCATTTAGAGGTTCACCACCATCTTGAGGTTGATCTTGCCCTTGGTCTTTTTCACAAGGTTGAGGGCCTTCACTTTGTTCTTCGGAAGCGTGTGGGTCTTGATGAGGTGATGGCTCTACTTGAGTAGAGCATTGTCCTTCTCCTTCAGCCACAAGGGGTTCCTCAATGGGTAGGATTTGACCAATACCCATTCTTCTTATGGCTTGGGGAGGAATTTCATCACCTACATCACAAGTACCACTTTGCTCCACTTGGGAGCCGTTATTTTCGTCAAACTCCACGTTACACGTCTCCTCAATGAGTCCGTTGGACTTGTTGAGAACACGGTAAGCATGAGAGTTTGTAGCATAACCAACAAATATGCCCTCATGAGCTCTAGCTTCAAATTTAGACAAACGAACACCTTTCTTGAGAATGAAACACTTACACCCGAACACCCGGAAGTACTTGAGATTGGGCTTGTTCCCGGTGAGTATCTCATACGGAGTCTTGTTCAAGCCTTTGCGGAGATAGAGCCGATTGGATGCATGACAAGCTGTGTTGATGGCTTCGGCCCAAAAGTTGTATGGAGACTTGAACTCCGCCATCATGGTCCTTGCCGCATCCATCAATGTCCGGTTCTTCCTCTCCGCAACACCATTTTGTTGAGGGGTATATGGTGCGGAATATTGGTGCTTGATCCCTTTATCACTAAGAAACTCATCCAAGGTGTAGTTCTTGAACTCGGTGCCGTTGTCACTTCTTATTGTCAAGATCTTTGCATTGTGTTGACGTTGAGCTTCAGTTGCAAAGTCGATGACGGTTTGTTGAGTCTCACTCTTCCTCTTGAAGAAGTATACCCAAGTGTATCTTGAATAATCATCCACAATCACCAAGCAATACTTTATCCCTCCAAGACTATCAAAAGATGGAGGCCCGAAGAGATCCATGTGAAGGAGCTCCAAGGGTCTCTTCGAGTAGATGATGGTTGAAGGAGGGTGAGCCTTTTCATGAAGCTTTCCTTCGATACAAGCACTGAAGCATGATCTTTGGCAAAACTAACATTTGTTAGTCCACGAACATGGTCCCCCTTGAGAAGACTTTGCAAAGATCTCATATTGACGTGGGCTAAACGTCGATGCCAAAGCCATCCCACATCAACTTTAGCCATTAGGCATGTCGCGGTCTTAGTGGGTTGCTCCGAGAAGTTAACCACATAGAGACCGTTCTCGACATGCCCAACAAAAGCTACTTTAAGAATCTTGCTCCACAAGAGAGCCATGGTATCAATATCAAAGAAGGTGGCAAAACCCACGAGTGCGAGTTGACGAACGGAAAGTAAATTGAACGCAAGGGACTCAACAAGCATGACTTTCTCGATCGTTAGATCATGAGAAATGACAACCTTGCCAAGACCCAATACCTTAGAATGTGAGGCATCACCCCATTCGACATTGGTGGGCATAGATGGGATACTGTGCACGTCCACCACCAAGTCCTTGCTCCCGGTCATATGATTTGTTGCTCCACTGTCGAGCAACCATGATCCCCCACCGGAAGCAAACACCTACAAGAGATCAATGCTTGGTTTTAGGTACCCATTGAGTAATGGGTCCTTTGATGTTAGTAACAAGGGTCTTGGGAACCCAAATAGACCATTCAATGTACTCATAAGGAGAACCAACAAATTTAGCATAAACATGTCCATCACTAGCACGGCACAACACATAAGAGGGGTTAAAGTCGTCGGCTTTGTTGGGAGAGATGGCGTTGCGCTCTTTGGCTTCACCGCTCTTCCCATTGTTCTTCTTCTCCTTAGGAGCACCTTCTCCCTCCTTCACAAAGGTTTGCGTGAGCGGAGGAGGTCGATTGGTCTTGCTCTTCTTCTCCTTGTTCTTCTTCTTGGTTTTGGACTTGGGTGCGAACCCAACTCCCTCCTTTCCCACAACTTCCTTTTGATTGCTCAAAAGGTCATTTAGGTTCTTCTCGCCTTGTATGCATGACACAAGACCTTTCTCGAGTTGTTCCTTCAACTTGGCATTTTCCTCCACAAGATGCACATCCTCACAACATGGGTTAGTAGCATTTGCATTATCAATTAAGACCATGTGAGGAAATGTGGCCTTTTCCTTAGTTAGCTTAACTTGGAGTTGAGCATGAGACTCCTTGAGGGTGGCACGAGCACTTTTCAAGACCTTGTGGGCCTTGTCAAGTACATCAAACTCCTCCGTGAGTCTAACATGATCAACCCCAAGTTTAGCCTTCTCGGAAGCTAGAACACGAGACACAGCAAGAGCATGATCAAGATCTTTCTTTAGTTTGGCGTGACCATCATTGTGTGACTCCTCAAGAGCCAAACGATGCTCACGCTCTTCCTCAAGAGCATTAGAGAGATCCGATATCTCATCGGCATAGTCACGACTATGACTTTCCATCTTAGTGATGGTTTCTTCATGAGCCTCGATCATGTCATTGGCTTCACCAAGTTGTTCCAAGAGAGCAACGAAATGCTTCTTGGATTTGCCCTTGAGATTACTCATGAAGGACTCAAATTCATTGATCTCCTCATTAGACCCCTTACCATTATCAAAGTCATCCGTTGAAGAAGGGTTAGGAATAATGGTGGTTTTGATGTTGGGCGTTACCTTGTTGGTGGCCTTAGCCATGAGGCACTTGGCGGTGATGTTCTCGTTAGGTGCATCGAATAGAGACACCCGAGGAGTTGAGACAATGGCAAAGGATGCCATGGCCATTGTTTCACCATCTTCATCATCATCGTCATCCTCACGGTATTCTTCTTGAACCACCAACCCGCGAGAAGGAGTCTTCTTCGTGAAGTTGTTCTTGTTGGGCAAGGACTTGGCTTTGTCTTTTCGAATGAACTTGCCGCCATTGTCTTCCCGCTTCTCGTATGGACAATCCGCAACGAAATGACTGACATTGCCACAGTTGAAACAAGTTCTAACTCGTTGCTTCCCTTTGAGGCCACTTGAGTTGTTCTTGTTGAAGTTGGGTCTTGTAGTCTTCTTACTCCAAAACTGTCTTGAGGCAAGAGCCATGTGCTCATGATAATCATACTTTGTGTCCTCGGGGTTGCTCTCCTCATCTTCCTCTTCTTCTTCTTCTTCCACACTAACCTTGTCCTTCAAGGCAAGATTGGGCTTCTTTGCCCTTTGGGAACGGAGCACCGCATTATCGGCGGTCTTATCCAAGATGTTCATTGCAATGAACTCATCCAACACTTCACCAGAGGTCATGGAGTGGAAGTCCGGTCTTTGGCGGATGACGGAGGACATGGCCTTGTTGTAGGGCATCATGGCCTTGAGGAACTTGTGCTTGATCCAATTGTCATCCATGTCTTTACTCCCATGATCTCGGAGTGCGACCGCAAGTTTGGTCACTCTTCGAAAGAGCTCACGAGGTTCTTCATCCTCTTTCATTGCAAACTCATCGGCTTCATCTTGCACCACTTCATAGTTGGAGCGTTGAATGCTAGCACTTTCTCTATACATACGCTCGACACACTTCCATGCTTCTTTAGCCATGACATGAGGTCTAAGATGAGGGAGATCTTCGGGAAGGATAGCATCTTGGATGATGAAGAGAGCACTCTCATTGAATTGGTTGTCCACTTCTTCTCGAGGGGTGAAGTTGCTTGGATCATGAGGATAGAAACCTTCTTCAATAATTCTCCAAAGGTTAGTATTCACATGTTTTAAATGACGCTTGAAGCGATAGACCCAAGAATCAAAATCTTCATTTTTCACATATTTAGGAGGAGGACCGGCATGATTCAAATGCGTAGAGGGGATCGGTCCTTTATACACCGGGGGTTCCACATGGGTATAGATGCCGGTGCCATTTCTACCACTAGTAGACGGACTCTTTTCACTATTAGCTTCCCCCTTGTCGGGGTTAGCATCCGTCACCTTGTTAGTGGGATCACCCACTTTCATCGGCAAGGTAGATAGTTTGAGTCCCTCTAGGAATTCAGTAAACATGCTTTTAACCTCGGCCGTCATGGAGGTTTTCAATGTGTCTAAAGCCACATTGAATTCCTCACGAGAGACCGAGGTTCCCCCTTCGGCCGAAGACGAGATGGGATTCACACCGGAGTGTTCCTCCGCACCGTCGTTGACGTCAACCATACTCTTCGGACGGCAAAGTCCTTAATAAAGAGACGAGGCTCTGATACCAATTGAAAGGATCGATATGGTTGACTAGAGGGGGGGTGAATAGGCAACTAACAATTTTTAAGCTTTTCTTTACCAAATTAAACTTTGCAACAAAATAGGTTGTCTAGATGTGCAACTAGGTGAGCAACCTATATGATGCAATAACAACTAGCACACAAGCAAGCAAGGATGTAACAACAAGTAGGCTTGCAAAAGTAAAGGCACGAAATAACCAAGAGTGGAGCCGGTGGAGACGAGGATGTTTTACCGGAGTTCCTTCCTTTTAAGGGGAAGTACGTCTCCATTAGAGCGGTGTGTAGGCACAATGCTCCCCAAGAAGCCACTAGGGCCACCGTATTCTCCTCACGCCCTCACACAATGCGAGATGCCATGATTCCACTATTGGTTCCCTTGAAGGCGGCGACCGAACCTTTACACGCAAGGTTGGGGCAATCTCCAC
Organism: Triticum dicoccoides; assembly: GCF_002162155.2. Classification (NCBI taxonomy): domain Eukaryota; kingdom Viridiplantae; phylum Streptophyta; class Magnoliopsida; order Poales; family Poaceae; genus Triticum; species Triticum dicoccoides. The sequence continues at coordinate 355,169,633 of NC_041389.1, forward strand.
AACAATCGGAGGCTCCCAACAACAACAGCAACAACACCACGAAGCTTCACCACAATGGAGTATGGCTTCGAGGTGACCTCAACCGTCTAGGGTGCTCAACACCCAAGAGTAACAAGATCCGCAAGGGATAAGTGGGGGGAATCAAATTTCTCTTGGTGGAAGTGTAGATCTGGGCCCTCTCAACCAATCCCGAGCAAATCAACAAGTTTGATTGGCTAGGGAGAGAGATCGGGCGAAAATGGAGCTTTGAGCAACAATGGAGCTTTGGGGGAAAGAGGTGAATCAACTAGGAGGAAGAAGACCCCTTTATATAGTGGGGGAACACATCCAATCGTTACCCCACTGAGCAGCCCCGCACAGGGCGGTACTACCGCTGAGAGCGGTACTACCGCTCCCTACCTAGCGGTACTACCGCGCTGAAGAGGAAGTCAGGCCACTGGCCCCAGAGCGGTACTACCACGGGAGTAGAGCGGTACTACCGCTCGGAGCGGTACTACCACTTCTACTACTGCTACTAGTGCCGCAAAACCCGACATGAGAAAACACCGTCTCGAATCGAGGCGGCAGTAGGCGCGGTACTACGTGGTACTACGGCCGAAGCCCGCGAGCAGTACTACCGCTCTGCGGAGCGGTACTACCGCTTAGAGCGGTACTACCGCTTCGTGGGGCGGTACTATCGCTGGGGGGCTTCGGCGGTACTACCGCTGTAGACCGCGGTACTACCGCTGGCACAGGGCGAAGCAGGTACAGAAGAGAAGTGCAGCTCCAAAGATGCGAAAGGAAGACGACGGGTGTGATAAGGATGTGTACGTGTTGATTCCACCCTAGTCTTACCAAAGCGGATCCCCTCTTAATAGTACGGTGACTCCTACGAAACTAGTCCGCCAACAACGAAACGCAGGAGCTACACCGTCTTGAATAAAAAACACCGAGGGGAGGAAATCGTCTCGTGCCAATGGATGATTCTCTGAAAGAACTTAACGCACACGATTAGTCCGCAAAAGCATTGTCATCAATCACCAAAACCACTATGGGATAAATATGCCCTTACAATCCTTGCATGGAACACTGGACAGCGGTCAAGAACATCCTGAAGTACCTGAAAAGGACTAAGGATATGTTTCTCGTATATGGAGGTGACGAAGAGCTCGTCGTATAGGGTTACGTCGATGCTAGCTTCGACACAGATCTGGATGACTCTAAGTCACAAACCGGATATGTGTATATTTTGAATGGAGGGTCAGTAAGCTGGTGCAGTTGCAAGCAAAGCGTCGTGGCGAGATCTACATGTGAAGCGGAGTACATGGCAGCCTCGGAGGCAGCGCATGAAGCAATCTGGATGAAGGAGTTCGTCACCGACCTAGGAGTCATATCCAATGCGTCGGGGCCAATCACTCTCTTCTGTAACAACACTGGAGCTATTGCCCTTGCCAAGGAGCCCGGGTTTCACAAGAAGACCAGGCACATCAAGCGTCACTTCAACTCCATTCGTGAAAATGTTCAAGATGGAGACATAGATATTTGCAAAGTGCATACGGATCTGAATGTCGCAGATCTGTTGACTAAACCTCTTCCGCGAGCAAAACATGATCAACACCAGAACTCTATGGGTGTTCGATTCATCACAATGTAACTAGATTATTGACTCTAGTGCAAGTGGGAGACTGTTGGAAATATGCCCTAGAGGCAATAATAAAAAGATTATTATTATATTTCCTTGTTCATGATAATTGTTTATTATTCATGCTATAATTGTGTTATCCGGAAATCATAATACATGTGTGAATACATAGACCATAACATGTCCCTAGTGAGCCTCTAGTTGACTAGCTCGTTGATCAACAAATAGTCATGGTTTCCTGACTATGGACATTGGATGTCATTTATAACGGGATCACGTCATTAGGAGAATGATGTGATTGACAAGACCCAATCCTAAGCATAGCACAAGATCGTGTAGTTCGTTTGCTAGAGCTTTTCCAATGTCAAGTATCATTTCCTTAGACCATGAGATCGTGTAACTCCCGGATACCGTAGGAATGTTTTGGGTGTACCAAACGTCACAACGTAACTCGGTGACTATAATGGTATACTACAGGTATCCCCAAAAGTGTCTGTTGGGTTGACACGGATCGAGACTGGGATTTGTCACTACGTATGACGGAAAGGTATCTCTGGGCCCACTCGGTAATGCATCATCATAATGAGCTCAATGTGACCAAGTCGTTGGTCACGGGATCATGCATTACGGTACGAGTAAAGTGACTTGCCGGTAACGAGATTGAACGAGGTATTGGGATACCGACGATCGAATCTCGGGCAAGTAACGTACCGATTGACAAAGGGAATTGTATACGGGATTACTTGAATCCTCGACATCGTGGTTCATTCGATGAGATCATCGTGGAACATGTGGGAGCCAACATGGGTATCCAGATCCCGCTGTTGGTTATTGGCCGGAGAGCTGTCTTGGTCATGTCTGCGTGATTCCCGAACCCGTAGGGTCTACACACTTAAGGTTCGGTGATGCTAGGGTTGTAGAGATATTAGTATGCGGTAACCCGAAAGTTTTTCGGAGTCCCGGATGGGATCCCGGACGTCACGAGGAGTTCTGGAATGGTCCGGAGGTGAAGAATTGTACTCCCTCCGTTTCTTTATCTAAGGTGTATTATTTTGGGCACGGTGACCAAGGCGCACAATTATAGAGGTGTTAGGACAAAAGTACCCTTGGAAAATTTGTTAGTTAGTGGCAAGTAAATCCGTGAGTCCAGGAAAGTAAAAGATACATGCAATCGAGAGAGAGATAATATCCTTCTTTTGATACAAGGACAGATGCAAGAAATTAGGAGAGAGATACTTTCCTCTTTCTGGAGGGATAAAAAGGGAATTACAAGGATTTAGAAGAAATGCACCTTACATTGTGGAATTTTATCAAAAAACAAATACACCTTATATAAAGGAACGGAGGGAGTATATAGGAAGTCCAGTTCCGGACACCGGGAAAGTTTCGGGGGTCACCGGTATTATACTGGGACCACCGGAAGGGTCCCGGGGGTCCATCGGGTGGGGCCACCTATCCCGGAGGGCCCCATGGGCTGAAGTGGGACGGGAACCAGCCCCTGGTGGGCTGGTGCGGCCCCCTTGGGCCTCCCCTGCGCCTAGGTTTGGAAACCCTAGGGGTGGGGGGCACCCCACTTGACTTGGGGGGCAAGTCCCCCCCTAGCCCCCCCCCTTGAGATGGGATATCTAGGGGGCCGGCGCACCCCCTAGGCCCCCTATATAAAGAGGGGTGAGGGAGGGCAGCCGCACCCTAGTCCCTGGCGCCTCCTCTCCTCCCGTACCACCTCTCCCTCTCGCTGAGCTTGGCGAAGCCCTGTCGAGATCACCGCTGCTTCCACCACCACGCCGTCGTGCTGCTGCATCTTCATCAACCTCTCCCTCCCCCTTGCTGGATTAAGAAGGAGGAGACGTCTTCCCCAACCGTACGTGTGTTGAACACGAAGGTGTTGTCCATTCGGCACTAGGATCTTCGGTGATTTGGATCACGACGAGTACGACTCCCTCAACCCCGTTCTCTTGAACGCTTCCGCTCGCGATCTACAAGGGTATGTAGATGCACTCCTCTCTCTCTCGTTGCTAGATGACTCCATAGATTGATCTTGGTGAAGTATAGAAATTTTTTATTTTCTGCAACGTTCCCCAACACCCGCGGCAGTGCTCGGTCAGGCAGGCGAGCTTGGCATCGAGGTTGGGGAGTCACGTGGGCAGGCGGCCCTGGTTCCCCCACTAGTCACATTTGGAGCAGCGCTTCGCAACAGCGGAGGAGCAAGGCGGAGTCCAGTGCTGCTGGTGGTGTTCTGCGCACCAGGGGGCACCGGGTCTGGGGGTGGGCGGGCAGGTGGCCCCCCGCTTCTGCCTCTCCCAAGGCGCCCCTGTGAGGGACGGCAGATGCAGTGGGGGCGGGCCAGCAGAGCAGGAGGCTCTGTACCCGCTTGCTTCCCCTGTCTGCAGTCCTCGGTCGATGCCGCTGGGCGCTTCAGGCCCCACGATGGTGGTGGCTGGTGGGGCTTCGTTGGTAGGGCCGACGGCAGATGGCCTTAGCCCGGCTGGTTCATCTCAGTTGAACCCATTTGGGGGTCGGGCAGGAGGCCTTACCCCGAACGGGACCACGCGGGATGAGATCATCGCTTTCAGAGGGATTCCGGATCCCATGTCCGAAGGTCGACGAATGAGCTGTCGTCTCCAGGACCAGCCGGATGTTGATGACATGCAGCTATGGTGCGCCATGCGGGCGACCAAGCTTCATGACATTGAGGTCACTACCGGTATGTCAGTCAATGCTTCCAATTATATTTTGCATTTTTCTAATGATGAGATTATTCATAACGCAAATCAGTTCGGAGTTTCTTTAGGTAGTAATGGTAGTGAAATTGCTAAATCTGTCAATGATATCCTTGATCTTGAAGCGGAGCGAGCCTTAGAAATGATTCGAAACTTAGCGGCTGTAAAACCTATGAACAATTCCGATATAGATGCTTTGGGGGTTAGGGTTATGATACCTTTTGTGCGGATCTTGCACCCTCACATCCCGAGACAAAGGAGGATGAGTGTTCTATATCCCCAAGGGGTTCGAATCATGTAGATTCTCAGGCGGTTAGGTCCACTGAGCTCGTATGTGTGGATCGGGTAGAGGCCCAAAACAAGCCTAAGCGCAAGTGGAACCGGAAGATTTATCCGGCTTCGGCTGTGCGTAGAAGTGCTAGGATCTGGACCACTAAAAAATTTCATGATGAAATATGAAAGGAATCTTTTGGAATAGCATAGGTCTAACGGACTTGGCTAAAAGAAGGTTTCTTGCGGATGCTTCCATAGAACATAAGTTGGATTTTATCGCCTTGTCTGAAACTGGAAGGGACAATTTTACCCCTCAGTTTCTTAGCACCTTATCGGGAGGAGTTGATTTTGACTGGCATTGCCTACCTTCAAGAGGAAGATCCGGTGGGATTTTACTTGGGGTTGAATGCGACACTTTGGAAGTCTGGAATGTTGTAATGGGAGATTTTGCGGTTAAGTTTCGTGTCAGATCGAAGGTCGGTGGTTTTCAATGGGCACTGGTGATAGTGTATGGAGCCGCACAGCCTGAGCTTAAACCAGATTTTTTGGCAGACTTAGTTCGTATTTGCGGCAGCGAATAGCTCCCAATTCTGGTTGGGGGCGATTTTAACATTATTCAAAGACGGGAGGAAATAACAATGATAACTTTGACGGCATATGGTCGTTTATGTTTAATACGATCATTGAAAGCATGGATCTTAGAGAGATCGAGATTTCTGGTAGAAAATTCACTTGGGCCAACACGTTACCAAATTGAACGTATGAGAAGTTGGATCATGTCCTCGCTAGTGTCAAATGGGAGCAGAAGTTTCCTCTGGTGATTGTCCAAGCATTGTCGCGCGCGATTTCCGACCATACCCCATTGCTTGTTGACTCTGGAGAGACAACTCATGTGGGAAATAAAAACACTTTCTCTTTCGAATTAGCATGGTCTGAAAGAGATGGGTTCTTGGATCTGATAGCATGGGAGTGGGCTAAAGATTCAGAAGGGAGGTCGAATGTAGAGTGATGGCAGAATAAGATTAGGCACCTAACGCAGTTCTTACGTGGTTGGGCCAAACATTTGAGCGGGGTATATAAGGTTGAAAAGGAAAGGCTCCTTGACCTTATTAATTCCTTCGAATTAAAAGCCGATTTCTCCATTCTAGTTACCAGGGAGCTGGAAACTAAATTGGAGGCGGAAATGAGACTAAAAGAATTGCTTCGAGAGGAGGAATTGAAGTGGGCACTAAGAGCTAAAGTTTGAAAAATCGTCCAAGGGGACGATAACACTCAATTCTTCCATATGATTGCGAATGGTAAGCATTGAAAGAAGAGAATCTTTCAGCTTATGCAAGATGAGGGGACGATTTTAGGACAGGAGAACCTAATACTATACATCACCAATTACTATAAGCAGCTTTTTGGGCCACCTGAGGATAATTTTGTGTCCTTGGATGAGTCGAGGGTTGAGGATATCCCTCAACCTCCAACGAATGAGAACGATATTTTGACCGCCCCATTTTCGGAGAAAGAGGTGTTTGAGGCAATTTCACAAATGAGGAATAATAAAGCGCCTGGGCCAAATGGTTTTTTGGTTGGGTTTTATAAAAAGTGCTGGCACATCATAAGGGTGACTTGCTTCCGATGTTCCATGATTTGTTTTCTGGACATTTGCAGCTATTTCACTTGAATTTCGGAATGATTACACTACTTCCAAAGAAAACAGAGGCGGTGCGGATTGAGCGGTTCAGGCTGATCTGTCTTCTTAATGTCAGCTTTAAAATTTTCACCAAGGTGGGAACTAACAAGCTTACGCAGATTGCGCATTCTGTGGTGCAGCCATCTCAAACAGCTTTCATGCCGGACAAAAACATTCTAGAAGGGGTTGTGGTCCTACATGAAACGCTCCACGGTCCACACGAAAAAACTAGATGGGGTCGTTTTTAAGGTGGATTTTGAGAAAGCGTACGATAAGGTAAAATGGCCATTTCTTTGACAAGCCTTGCAGATGAAAGGATTCGATCAGTCCTGGAGAAACCAGGTAGATTCTTTCACGCAAAAAGGGAGTGTCGGAATCAAAGTGAATGATGACATAGGTCATTATTTCCAGACACACAAATGTCTGAGGCAAGGACACCCGATGTCACCTATTCTGTTCAACATAATGGTAGACATGTTGACGATCCTAATAGGAAGAGCTAAGGATAATGGCCAGGTAGGCGGGCTCATCCTGCATCTAGTGGACAGAGGAGTGTCCATCTTATAGTACGCTGATGATACTATCATCTTTATGGAGCATGATTTGGCAAAAGCAAGAAACATGAAGCTTGTGTTATGCATTTTCGAACAGTTGTCAGGGAAACAGATTAACTTCCATAAAAGTGAATTGTTTTGCTTTGGAAGAGCTAAAGACGAACAAGAAACTTACAAACAATTGTTCGGGTGTGAATTAGGTTCATTGCCCTTTACGTATTTGGGTATACCAATTCACCATCGCAAGCTTTCCAACAAAGAGTGGAAGTGCATTGAGTATCGATTTGAAAAGAAACGAAGCTGTTGGAAGGGCAAGCTTATGTCATATGGAGGCCGACTAATTCTCATTAATTCGGTACTCACGAGTATGCCAATGTTTCTCTTGTCCTTTTTTGAGGTACCAGTTGGAGTTCAGAAAAAAGCGGACTTCTACGGATCGTGCTTCTTCTGGCAGAGCGATGAGTTAAAACGAAAGTACAGATTCGCTAAACGGGATATAATCTGTAGGTCAAAAGACCAAGGGGGTCTTGGTATTGAAAATTTAGAGGTGAAGAATAGATGACTTCTCAGCAAGTGGTTATATAAGCTATCTGCAGAGACCGATGTCACATGGGCCCAGATTCTGCGTAATAAGTACCTGCATTCCAAAACCTTATCCCAGGTGATGGTCAGGCCGACTGATTCACCATTTTGGAAGGGACTGATGAGAGTGGAATCAGTCTTCTTCAACAGGACAAAATTTATCGTTGGAAATGGTACTACCACGAGATTCTGGGAGGATGCATGGTTAGGGGAGACGCCCCTCGCAATCCATTATCCTTCTCTCTATAATATTGTTCAGCAAAGAGACACTTATGTTGCAACAGTATTGCAGTCCAACCCTCTCAATATTCAATTCAGGAGGACCATAGCGGGAAACCGTTGGGAAGCATGGCTCCATCTTGCGAGAAGATTGATGGATGTTCACCTTTCTCAACAGCCAGACCAGTTGCACTGGAAACTAACCAAGAATGGAGAGTTTTCAGTTAAATCCATATATTTGGATATTATCAACACTAGCTCTATACCTCGATCGAAACATGTTTGGAAAGTCAAAGTGCCTTTAAAAATTAAAGTTTTTATGTGGTTTGTCCATAAACAAGTCATTCTTACTAAGGACAATTTGGCCAAACACAACTGGACTGGATCTAGAAGATGTATCTTCTGTGATCATGATGAATCTATCAAACACCTATTTCTTGACTGCCCAATGGCAAAAAAAATATGGCGGTCTGTCCACATAGCATTTAACATTACTCAGAATACCATCCACACGTTATTTGAGACGTGGCTAGATGGAATAGAGTCAGAAACGGCGAGACATATCCATGTAGGAGTATGTGTATGGGCAGTATGGAACTGTAGGAACGATTTGTTTTTTAACAGAACAACACATATTAATTTCTTGCAGATTATTTTTTGAGCCACTGCACTGATCCGTATGTGGTCGCTACTCACTCCGACGGATGCCAGGGAGCGTATGGTTATTGGGTCTATCCGGTGGGAGACAATAGCACGAGCTATCTTCAACCGGTTTGGATGGCGGTCATGCAATATGATAGGTGTTTAGTTTTCTATCTACTTTTTGCCAGCCGGTTGTGGCTATTCTATTTCTTTGTTTTTGCTCTTTGTGAGCATTTCTACCTTTTTGAGACATGGAGCCTTTGTTGAACCTTTTGCTTATTAATAATACGGCTGTATGCATCATTCTGATGCAAAGGCCGGGGATAACCTCTTTTTCGAAAAAAATGTTGCAGCGTTTGTGAAGAAAGCACACGTCAGCACTAGTGATAGTACTAGTGGCGTGCAGACTTGTGCTTCGTCACCACTAATTTGTGCCTGGTCAGGACACTTGGTCCCACACACTTGAGGCGTGTGAAAATGCAACCACGCCATCAATAACCTACGAAATATGCCCACGCCATCACTATTTCAAAAAAATAGCATTGACGTGGATTGAAAGTAATGCGCCACTAATCAAGACAACGTGGTAGCATTTCTGCGGTAGTGTTGGGCTAGCTGAGAGCGGGAGGTGATGTGTAGGCAGGGAAGTCGAGGGATCCGGCTTCAAACCAGAGAAATGTGACATGTGAGTCGGGATAGAGTCCATGGTGTTGTCGGCTAGGACTGCGGGCGCCAAAGACGACGCTATAACGAGGGAGGGGAGGAGGCGTCACAAGATGGAAGAAGAGCGGGGAATTGTCGCTCGCGCCAAACCTTTTTCAGGATGAAGTGCGCTCCAAAAACATCCCACAACCTCCAAATATGGAGGCATGCAGGCTCGATTTAGAGTGATCTCCAAAAACATGACGATGGAGCTCGTAACGACTCTGCTCGATTGCTTTTGGGGTGAAAATATTACATAGGCGGTTATTGACGGTGATCGGCCACACACACAACTCTGCTAGAGTAGCTCCAACACCAGTTGGTTGGGTGAAACTTAATATGGAGGGATCATGGATTGAAGCTGGTATGGTGCTTCGTGATGATCGCGGCAAATATCATCTATTCATCCTGCAGGTGCAGGGAACTCTTCTCATGCCGAGATGCTTTAGAAGCAGAAATAAGTGCATGAATGGAGGGTTTATCTCTAGCTCCCAATTTGCATTGAGATGGATTCAATACTAGAGGAGACATGTTGAATGACAGTGGTACGAACAGGTCTGTTTATGCGGCGTTGGTGCAGGAGATCATGCATTTGAAGTCTCTTTGTATGACTCGCATCACTCATATCAATCATGGTCAGAATTGTGTAAGTGCTTTCCTAGCTAAATTTGCTAGAACTGATAGTAGAACCTGTTCGCACACGAACACGTCACCGTGTACCTCCAATGCCGAGGGTGATGCACCGCAGCTCACGTCGAAGGAGACCCGGCCGGAAGCACGGTACGCAGGCAATCCGGCGGGTGCTTTTGAGGACCCGAAACCCCACACGCCCGGGAGGGACCCCGTCTGGGCGCGCGGCGGCTATGGGCTGCCCTAGGTCGACCTGATCGCCCCTAGGGCCTCGAGGTTCTCCGCCCTGCAATGAAGAAGAACGAACGAAGAACGAGGAAGAAGAAGAACTAGGGTTAAGGAGAAAAGATAAAAGATAAAAAGTGGTAAATTGATTGATCGATTGTGTGTTGTTCAATCGGCCGTCACCCCTTAGATATAAAAGAGGCGGCTGGACTTCCCGTGCAAGGAAAAGGCTTGGATTCACGTCCAAAACCCTAGTCAAATTCGGATTGGTTTTGTCCGAACTTTCCAAAACTGTTCGGTTTAAACTGGCTGCATCTTGCGGATCTTTTTTGTGGTGGTAAATGATCTCGGATGGAAACGAGCCCAAAAGCAATCTTGACCGTTTCGACGAGACAAACAACTTTTATGTTGAATGTTTTTTGATCAGAGGTCATCTTGAGGGTCAAATCAGTCGCGCAAAACAGGCTATCCCTCGCGCTACCCATCACACATGGTGTCTGGTGGGGCGCGCCAGTTTTTGCCTCCTGACAGGGCTGTATTCTGATGGCTCTAACTTTTGCATACGAACTCGGATTGGAACGATTTTTATATCAAAATCGATCGTTTCGACGAGGCGAAGACAATCTGTGTAGATAATTTTTCCATTTGAGGTCGTCTTGGAGGCTTAATCAGTCAACCTGTACTCTGAATATGAGATCTTAGTACTTTGAGCATAGTTTCGGCCTTCGAGATGAAATCGGACTGTGATGACCCAAACTTCAAAGATGTTCATATCGACAATACGGAACTCTTTCATTAAGATCACTTCTCCATTTGAGGCCATCTTAAATAAGTTATTGACCGTGCCAAAATCTGGTGTCAACACATGCCCCCCTGTTTTTCGGCAAAGTTTGTGTGCCGAAAAATAACTTCCGCATAGCTTGTTCTAAGGACGATGTCAACACTCCATCGGCCATTTTTCATGTTCTTAGGACGACAAGTATATATCGGCCATTGCTTGTTTGAACCTCTTGATGCAAACTTGGGTGAAAACTTCTCAGCTTCTATAACAATCCAGTGATAAGGTTCCATAGATCAAAACCATCCTCCGAACCATATTGTTCACCCTTTCGCTAGGATTTTGAAGATAATCAATAATGAACTTCCTTCAATCCTTACTTCGCCTGCATAAAAGTTTCATTAGTGGCCGAAACGGTGGGCTTCGATTCAGCCTTACCTATGTTAACAAGACCTAGCATCGGCTATTGATAGAAATGCAATACACCATGATTAACATAGTAGCCGGATGCTTGCTGTGCCAACTCTTTCGAATTGTCATGCCTAGATATATGAACAATTTCAAAGCAACCCAAGGTAAATCTTGCATCTAGACATACCAAACGATAAACTATAAGTGATCCGTCAAAACATTGATAACCCTTGGATATTTGTTGCACTACTAATAACGAATCACCGGAAGCCTCAATATGTATAGCACCTATATCAAGGCAAAGCTCCAATCCGAATGACAATGCATATTTGGCTTTGATGATTGTGCAAAAATATTATAAGCGGTCTGAGGTGCACAAAATAGCTCCATATGAAGATAAATAAGCAACACCAACACCTTGGCCATTGCCACAAATTTACCGTCGAAAATAATCTCCATAGTACTAGAAAGACAAGGGCAATATCAATGAACATGTACCTCATTTTAGCCTCTACTTGAACTAAGGACGATGTTAGGATACTACATCAGCCATGCTTTGACATATTCTTAGGGCGATAGATAAATATCGGCCATCAACATAATGCCCATGTAGAATTCATTCACCAAATCATGTATAGCCGAAATAAACTAATGAAATAGCAATCAAATATTTCGGCCCTTTGGATTAGCAAAAAATGTAGCTAATAAAATGTATAGAGATTTGATAATACCCTCTCATGATGCAGAAAATTATGTCGCTTCCATGGATTAAAATAAATCCAGGGAGGGTAATTTATCATACCTGATGATGAATTCCATGGCAAAGGCATCAATTGTATGGTTGAAGAATATGGATAATGTGCTAACCGAAGATTTTGATGGGGTGATGCAAACCTTCGGCTTAACTGTTTTTGGCTTCCATCCTTCTCTTTCTTCACTTTTGTAACACTTGTTGCAATAGAAACATGCACATCATTTTTGTTTTGATTGATCTTCTTGGGAACCCATGCCATATTCTTCTTTCTCAGCTCTTGTGCACTAAGATTTTGTAATTCCTTCTTTTTCCAATATGATAAGCCGAGTGAGCAGCTCGACTGTGATTTTGTTTCAACCAATGGCAACTCTTTTTGGGCCTTGTGCACCCTCAACTTCTTTTCTTCAGATTTGGCACTCTGATTTTTATCAATTGATTGTTTCACTTCTTTGCCTTTTGTAGCCAATGTCAACACTTTAATTGGCTCTTTGTTATTTGAGATCAAATCTGAAGCAGCACACTTACGACCATCTCTTTTCACGCGGTAAACTTGCTTTACCACCTCTTTCTTCTTTCTTGAGCTCTGGACCGATTCCTTATGATTGAAACGGTCTTTGACGCGTGATTGTTCAAATGTTGATCTCCTTGGAGCTGCATAGTATTGGTGAGATGGTCTAGAATAAGATGGAGAATGTACCCTTGTACATACCTGTCCCATGATGAATATATATCTATATGAGCATAGGGAGGTATCCACGACATTGGCATCGGCGGCCCAAAATAAGGATATAAATATGTTGCATTAAAATTATCACTTTGCCAATACCGATCCTCATATTTGCGCCTTGGGGGTGATCTTGGTTTCTTTGCATGATTTGGCCGATAAGCATTCTTCTCTTCACTCTTCTTTTGATATTTATCCAATAGTTCAGCAAAGGTGATTTTTGATCTCTTACACTTGCGCTTATTCCGGCCTTTGTTTTCGTTTGGTTTGCTTTCATCGATCATTAGATTTGCTTGCTGCCCCCCAGTCCTTGGCGTCTTCATTGTAGCTTCGATGGAACTCCCGCCCTCAAGATTATGCTCGTTATGCTCTTCAACAACTTCTTTACTTGAAAGCTTGATCCCATCACCTGCAGCTTTTACATTCTTTTTAAATGGATCGGCTTGAAGCAGCCGATGTAAAAACTTTTTGCCATCGGGACCAATCGGAATAGACTGGTCATCTCTTGGTGTTTCAACAAACTTCAATCGTCCTTTTTAATGGTCGATTTAACTATTTGACGAAACATGTTGCAATCCTCAAAATTATGCTTGGACGAATCATGCAACTTACAATACATTCATCCTTGGATTGATGGCTTAACATGGTGATCAAGAATTGTAATGTAATTATTTTTCAGCAACAAATCAAATATTTTATCACACATGCTTGAATTGAAAGTACACTTCTTGTTTCCTAGCCGATCTTGCTGTTTGAACGGCTTTGGAGAAAAGCAAACGAATGGTTCAGATTTGGAATCTCCACATTCGGCTATGTATTGTGTTTTCCACTCTATCTCCGATGTCTTTGGATATGATATTATATTAACATCGGTTTTCTCAATAGAATTTAACCTTGGCTTTAAATTTCTGAAACGAAGATATTTAGAACATACATGTCTCAGTTGAGACCAAGTGTAAGCCAAGTAAGAAGTAAGCAAAGCTACCCAACTAGATATGAACTTTAGAGAAAGCAACGGGAAAAGCTTTTGCTGTAACAATAAGTCATTATCGGTCTTTATAAATGGTGCAATGGGTTGATCGATATGTTCCATAACAATTTTACTGCTAACAAGTAAATTACCCTTCCTCATTGGTCTTTCAAAATTACTTATGAGAATATTTCTTATAGATGCATCAATAATGAAGTTGCGACCAAATCTGAAAATAGGTAAAGTACTCGCTATGCATACCTCTTAAAATATGTTGGGAGAGCATGATAGTGGTGCCATTTGAAGAACATCTTGCTCCGTCTTTGGATGGCTCCCCAACAACTTGTCATCATCTTTTTCTTGAATCCGTGCATCATTACTTTGAAGATTTTTGTCGGCCGAACTTTGTTCGGCTACTTGTTCTTGTCCTTGAAGCTTGTCAATTTCTACGGCTCGGAACTCATAGGGCAGGAAGTAGGTTCCATTAACTTCAGAAAAATCAAGCACCGTTGTTTTCCTATGCTTGCCATGCCCTTTCTCAATAATGCTTGCCTCGTTGGATTTGATGGATTCAGGATATATACTACTTGATTCGGCTTTTTCAACCGAAGCACTTTCATGTTCTGGATCATCCTTCTTTTTATTGATAGTATCAATTGGCAATGCTTCTTTTATCTGAGCCAATTCTTTTTCTATTTGTCTCTGACGGCGAGCGGCAAAATTAGCTTTAAGCTTTTTCTCAATTTCAGCCCACTCCGGATATGATTGCCCCCCAATGCTTTTAGATTCTTTCGGCAATGACACACGGGTGTTGCCGAAATTTTGCAATTGTGTAGGGGGTGTATAATATGATGTAGTACTAGGTGAAGGCATATGCATTGTTGTAAGACCATCCTTTTGCTCGCCAATTTTATCAATTGGCAAAGATTCATCTTCTTGCAAAACTCTAGCTTTTATTGCGGCATAATCAGGAAATAGCCCCTTTTTATGTTGTTCAAGGCAAAGAGCACTAATTCTCTTATTTTGGGCTAAACTCTTCAATATAGCCACCACTACCTCATCTTCTACAATGTTGGGCACAACCGCTCCTGTAAAATTTACATTCATTCGGCTATAACCAGGAAGGTGTGAAGCCGAATTATGAGCATCTACAGTTGTGTATGGTGCCGAAGAATTAGTAACATGAGGTGTAGCATATGACGGTTGAGAGTAACTGGCCGAATAGCCACTAGTAGCATGGCCAATTCTCTCATTCATCGGCATGGTTGGATTACTATATTGCACATTAGCTGCCGATGAATAAAAGGGTGAAACACTTTCTTGTATGGCATTGGAAATTCTAACTTGGGGTGTTTCAAATTGATTAATCGAACTCATCATGTTGCTCATCGGCATATGAATTTGCTGGGTTGCCGATGCGTGTGAGTTGGGATACATATGTTGCATGTTGCTAAATTTATAAGAATTTGAAACATGAAGATTGTTTTGCATCGGCCCTTGCACATAATTAGATGCATGATTGATAAAACTAGGGCTAGCCGATACATTATGCTCAATAGGTGATCCAGCAACAACATATGGATTATTTGCATCTACAAAGGGGAATTGGGTATTCATATTACCTTTGTAGATTGCAGCAACTTCATGACGATCTCTTCGTAGCAAGAATGGGCTGGAGACCGTTCAAAGCTTCGTCCCCAGCGGAGTCGCCAAAAAATGTGTTCGCACACGAACACGTCACCGTGTACCTCCAACACCGAGGGTGATGCAGCGCAGCTCACGTCGAAGGAGACCCGGCCGGAAGCGCGGTACGCAGGCAATCCGGCGGGTGCTTTTGAGAACCCGAAACCCCACACGCCCGGGAAGGACCCCGTCTGGGCGCGCAGCGACTATGGGCTGCCCTAGGTCGACCTGATCGCCCCTAGGGCCTCGAGGTTCGCCGCCCTGCAATGAAGAAGAACGAACGAAGAACGAGGAAGAAGAAGAACTAGGGTTAAGGAGAAAAGATAAAAGATAAAAAGTGGTAAATTGATTGATCGATTGTGTGTTGTTCAATCGGCCGTCACCCCTTAGATATATAAGAGGCGGCTGGACTTCCCGTGCAAGGAAAAGGCTTGGATTCACGTCCAAAACCCTAGTCAAATTCGGATTGGTTTTGTCCGAACTTTCCAAAACTGTTCGGTTTAAACTGGCTGCATCTTGCGGGTCTTTTTTGAGGTGGTAAACGATCTCGGATGGAAACGAGCCCAAAAGCAATCTTGACCGTTTCGACGAGGCGAACAACTTTTATGTTGAACGTTTTTTGATCAGAGATCATCTTCAGGATCAAATCGGTTGCGCAAAACAGGCTATCCCTCGCGCTACCCATCAGACATGGTGTCTGGTGGGGCGCGCCAGTTTTTGCTTCCTGACAGGGCTGTATTCCGATGGCTCTAACTTTTGCATACGAACTCGGATTGGAACGATTTTTATATCGATCGTTTCGACGAGACGAAGACAATCCGTGTAGATAATTTTTCCATTTGAGGTCGTCTTGGGGGCTTAATCAGCCAAACTGTACTCTGAATATGAGATCTTAGTACTTTGAGCATAGTTTCGGCCTTCGAGATGAAATCGGACTGTGATGCCCCAAACTTCAAAGATGTTTATATCGACAATACGGAACTCTTTCATGAAGATCACTTCTCCATTTGAGATCATCTTAAATAAGTTATTGACCGTGCCAAAATTTGGTGTCAACACAGTAGTTTGGCTGGGCTCTGGCCTCGAAAAAGTCATTGAGTTGTGTAGGAAGGATTGTACGGTTGATGCTTGAGTAATATATAAGTTATTATTACCCGTAAAAAGGAAAAGAAAAATAGAAAAAAAAAAGGAGCTCTAACACCAGTGGCTGGGGCGACGCATGCAACGAAGACGCAGTCTATAACACTCTTTGGGAACTTGATATGGCATGCCTCAACTGCCTCTTGGTTACACCTCCACCACCGTATCTGTCGCTGATCGAGTAGCACCGAGTCAAGTGAAACTGACAAATTCACCGGTTACTGTGCCCTCCGTGCTTATATATTTGCCTCCATATGTCCGTTCACTAACGCATCTATCTCGTCGCTAGGAGCAACCGAGAGGGGGTGACAATGAGGAATTTCGTCGAGAAACTGGTTCTCTCTTTGCTATGGATCTCACTGCTCCAAGGTCAGTTGATGCCTTGATGGTGATTAATTTGTGTACTAGTCTTTTTGATCGGTTTGCTTTGCCCGCGATCTTTAATGGAATTTTATTTTATGTGCCCGTACGTTAATTAAGGTGAATGATATAATGTGCATATGGGCATGTGAAACGCACGGTCACCTCGCTGACGTATGTCTATGTGTTGATGCAGGATGCATTGTCCAGTCTGTGGAATATGATCATACGGCTAGTATCGAGGCAAGTAACGGCGTTCCTGTTGAGTCTTTCTGGTGTTGTTTGTGTCGATCTTAATCTGTGCATGCATGCATGCAGCCTCCAAAAACGAAATCTATATGGTTTGATCGATATTGCTGTATGACAAAGAAACAACCATCAGTTTTCATAATTCGTTTACAAAGCATATTGTCGTGGTTTCAGTGCCTGGGTGATCCGATGAAGCCCCTCTACAAAGGCGGCATCATCCAGAACGGCGAGTTCAACAACGGCCTGATGGGGTGGTCGACGCGCCGGGACATCAAGGCCGGCATCAGAAAGTCGGCCTCCGGCAACAAGTTCGCCGTGGTGCAGGGCGCGAGGAGCCTCCCGTCGGGCACCGGCGGCGCGGCCGCCTCGCCGTCCCACAGCGTCTACCAGAAAATCCAGATGAAGGGCGACACTCACTACTCGCTATCAGGTATATATACAACGTACATACCGAATGTACGTAACGTACGTAGGTGTGCATGACATGATGCAGTGCATGTGATCGACGAAGTTCATCTTGCTGTTCCGCGTGTGCAGCATGGCTGCGGGTGTCGGCCGGCACGGCCCACGTGCACGCGGTGGTCAAGGCCCCCAACGGCGAGAACATCACCGCCGGCGGCATCGACGCCCAGTCCGGCTGCTGGACCATGCTCAAGGGTGGCATGACTGCGCGCGCCTATCACTACGGACAAGGAGAGGTCTTCTTCGAGAGCGACGCTCAGGTGGACATCTGGGTGGACAGCGTCTCCCTGCAGCCCTTCTCTTTCGAGGAATGGGACGCCCATGCTCGCCAGTCCGCCAACAAGGCCCGCCGGAGCGCGGTCAAGATCGTCGCCAGGGGCCCCGACGGCCAACCGATGGCGAACGCCAACGTGAGCATCCAGCTCCTCCGCGCCGGGTTCCCGTTCGGCAACGCGATGACCAAGGAGATCCTCAGCAACCCGGCCTATGAGAAGTGGTTCTTCTCGCGCTTCAATGTGGCGACCATGGAGAACGAGATGAAGTGGTACGGCACGGAGTGGGCCCAGAACCAGGAAGACTACCGCACCCCGGACGCCATGATGGCGCTGGCCCAGAAGTACGGCGTCAAGGTGCGCGGGCACAACGTGTTCTGGGATGACCAGAACTCACAGCTCAAGTGGGTGACGCCCATGAACCTGAACCAGCTCAAGGCGGCGATGCAGAAGCGGCTCAAGAACGTGGTGTCGCGCTACGCCGGGAGGCTCATCCACTGGGACGTGGTGAACGAGAACGTGCACTTCAACTTCTTCGAGACCAAGCTCGGCCCCAACGCGTCGCCCTTGATCTACCAGCAGGTCGGCCAGATCGACCACACCGCCATCCTCTTCATGAACGAGTTCAACACGCTGTCGCAGCCCATGGACCCCAACTGCACTCCCACCAAGTACATGGCCAAGATGAAGCTCATCCAGGGCTACCCCGGTGTAAGACAATAAGTTTTGGGGAACCAGCACTACCCTCTAGGGGTGGCTTATCTCATTATATATAATGGTTGTGTTACAATACGTACATAAGTACAGAAGCTATACATAGTCTAACACCCTCCCTCAATCTTAGCCACTTTCTAAAGAACTGAGAAGGGTAAGATTGCGCCTACAAGCCTCAAACTGTGGCAGCGGTAAAGGCTTAGTGAAGATGTCTGCAAGTTGATCCTTAGATGAGATAAACTTGATCTGGAGTTGCTTCTGCGATACACGTTCCCGTACAAAGTGATAGTCAACTTCAATGTGTTTCGTTCGGGCATGAAATACTGGATTTGCAGAAAGGTATGTAGCACCGATGTTATCACACCAAAGAATAGGAGGCTGTGGTTGAGACAAACCCAACTCCCGAAGCAAAGACTGCACCCAAATAATCTCTGCAGTAGCATTAGCCACAGCCTTGTACTCAGCTTCAGTACTGCTACGTGACACAGTAGCCTGTTTCCGAGCACTCCAGGCGATCAAATTAGAGCCAAAGAATACTGCATAACCCCCCGTGGATCGCCTGTCATCTGGGCTACCAGCCCAATCTGCATCAGAGAAGGCCGAAAGGACCCGAGAGGAAGTCGGCCGAATATGCATACCAAATGTCAGGGTGAACTGAACATAACGAAGAATGCGTTTAACAGCAGCCCAATGAGTATCTCTGGGAGCCTGAAGATACTGACACACCCTGTTAACAGCATAAGAGATATCTGGTCTCGTGATCGTCAAGTACTGAAGTCCACCAACAATGCTCCTGTACTCTGTGGCATCCGCAGGAGACAAAAGCTCACCATCAACAGCTGTTATCTTGTCGGTAGACGACATGGGTGTGGTGGTCGGTTTGCATTTCAGCATGCCAGCTCTTTGTAACAACTCCAAGGAGTACTTCTTCTGCGTAAGGACAAGACCAGTAGCACGAGAAGTGACCTCAACTCCAAGAAAGTAGTGAAGCTTCCCAAGATCTTTGACCGCAAAATCAGCACCAAGAGAGCAGACAAGAGCATTAGCAGCATACTGAGAAGAGCTGACAAGGATAATATCATCGACATATACCAAAAGGTACCTGGTGACTTCTGGCTTCTGTAGAAGAAATAATGAAGTGTCAGCAGTGGACGGCACAAACCCATGAGCACGAAGGGCAGAGGCAAGGCGGGCATGCCAGGCACGAGGAGCTTGCTTCAAACCATATAGTGCTTTGGAAAGACGACAGATATAGTCAGGACGATCAGGATCAGAGAAACCAGGCGGCTGTTTCATATAAACCTCTTCCCCCAAAAATCCATGTAGAAAAACATTCTGCACATCAAGTTGACGAAGTGACCAACCACGAGAAACATCAATGGAGAGAAGAAGCCGAATAGTGGTAGGCTTGACGACAGGACTGAAGGTGTCCTCATAGTCAAGACCATGACGCTGCCGAAAACCGCGAGCAACAAGTCGCGCTTTGTAACGCTCAATAGATCCATCCGAATGCTTCTTCACTTTGAATACCCATTTTGAGTCAATAACATTTACCCGTGGTGGTGGAGGAACGAGAGTCCATGTCTTGTTACGAAGAAGAGCATGAAACTCCTGCTCCATAGCCTCTCGCCAATGTGAAATGCGCAGGGCAGCCTGATATGAGCGAGGCTCACAAGATGGATCCGCAACAGCAGCAGCCAAACAAGCAGCCAACCAAGCAACCGTACCATCCTTACGTTCCTTAGGTTTGAAAATGCCACTGCGACTGCGTGTATGTGGTCGGGACATAGGAACCACCGAGGTCGACGGAGCAGCCTGCAACGGGCTGGAGGACGGCGACGTTGACGAGTCAGCCGGTAACGAGGAGCCAGTCACGGTAGCCTCGGACTCGGTCGACGAAGAAGGCCGGCCCACCGGCGAAACCGGCAGAGCAGACGAAGCAGCTCGCGACTCCGGCATCACAGACCAGGCCATTGGCGAGCTCGGCATAGTGGGCCGTGGCGCGGCCGGTGTCGCGGGCCGATCCGCGGATGAAGGCGACGTGAGGACCCGAGCCGCGGGCGAAGATGGCGTGACGGGCCGAGCCGCAGGCGAAGACAGCGTGACGGGTCGAGCCGCGGGCGACTCGGCGGCCGCTGGCGAAAAAGGCCGAGCCGCTGGAAACTCGGCGATCGCTGGCGTAGCGGACCGAGCAGTGGAGATGCTCGGCGCGACGGGCTCGTCGGGTGACCATGCATGAGCACGTGAATCGACGCCATGCAACATAGGGCGATCGACGTGCCCACCAGAAGACGACGATGATGATGGTGAATCCTCCAACAGCTCCAAACGAGCTCCACGTCCGGTTCCTGCACCATGGTTAGGTAACAGCAAAGGAGAGTATGCAACATCATCAAATTGGTCAGAAGCAACAGAGGATGAATGCAGGAATGGTGGTTCGACAGTAGACACAGGAAGGTTGGCAAAGGGAAAAACATGCTCATCAAACACGACGTCCCGAGATATATAGACACGATTAGTGGGAACATGAAGACATTTGTAACCTTTATGAAGAGAGCTATAGCCAAGAAAAACACACTTCTTAGAACGAAACTCAAGCTTGTGCTTGTTATATGGACGAAGATGCGGCCAGCAAGCACACCCAAATACCTTGAGAAAGGTATAATCAGGTTGTTCATTAAGGAGAACCTCAATGGGAGTCTTCATGTTTAAAACACGAGTAGGAGTACGGTTGATGAGAAAGCATACAGTGGTGAAAGCATCACTCCAAAACCGAAACGGAACAGATGCATGGGACAAAAGAGTAAGACCAGCTTCAACAATATGACGATGCTTACGTTCGACTGAACCATTCTGTTGATGTGTATGTGGACATGCTAAACGATGAGCTATCCCAAGCGACTGAAAGAAAGAGTTGAGGTTGCGATACTCGCCCCCCCCCCCCAATCCGACTGGACATGAACAATTTTGTGCTTGAGAAGACGTTCAACATGTTTTTGAAACTGAACAAAAATATCAAACACATCAGATTTGCGTTTAATAAGGTAAAGCCAGGTAAAGCGACTATAAGCATCAACGAAACTGATATAGTAATTATGACCACTGACAGAAGTCTGAGCAGGACCCCATACATCTGAAAACACAAGTTCTAAAGGATGTTTCACCTCACGACTGGACTCCGAAAAAGGAAGTTGATGACTCTTCCCCTGCTGACAAGCATCACACACTGCTACATCTTTATTACTAGACAAACTGGGAAGCTCATGACGACGCAAAATATGACGGAAGGTGTGGCCGGGTGACCAAGACGAGCATGCCACTGTGACGAAGAGACCCGAACTCCACTGAAAACGCGAGCGACGCCAGGATGCTCCAGACGGTAGAGGCCCTGGCACAACCGCCCACTAAGAAGAATGTCCCTCGTGCCCCGATCCTTAATAAAAAGATCAAAAGGGTGAAATTCACAAAGCACATTATTATCACGTGTGAGTTTAGGAACTGAAAGAAGATTACGGGTCACAGATGGAACTCGAAGAACATTGCGAAGCTGAAGATTCCTATTGGCATGTCTAGTGAGAAGAGATGCTTGACCAATATGAGAGATGTGCGTACCTGCTCCATTGGCGGTGTGGATCTTGTCGGAGCCATGATAGGGTTCACGAGTGTGAAGCTTCCCCATCTCGCTGGTCAGATGCTCTGTCGCCCCAGAGTCCATGTACCAGTGTGGATCGATGGAGTAGGACTGAGTGTGTCCCTGTTGCTTCTGCGGCGCGGGACGATCAGCCATGGCGACCTGACGGGCATTGTTGCGTGTATCTTTGCCGTCATTGCCAAGACCAAGGAAGCTTCGCTGGAAGCGCTTATGACACTTGGAGGCCCAGTGCCCATCGCGGCCACAAAGCTGACACACACGTGGACCGCCAGCCCCCGGTAAGGTCGCAGTAGGTGGGGGGGCCGAGGCGGGCGACGGTGGCAGCCCCAAGGGAGACCGGGGTGATGAAGAAGAGCGGCCACCCTTGGTGGCGGCGTTGGCCGAGAGGGAGCCAGTGCCCCTGGTGCGGCGAGTCTCGACCCGTTGCTCAGTGAGAAGGAGCCGAGAGAAAACCTCGTGTGCCAGCATGGGTGTCGAGTTGCCCCGCTCGTTGATGATCTCGACTAAGGCATCATACTCCTCATCAAGACCATTGACAATAAACGAGTTGAACTCGGAGTCGGTGAGGGGCTGTCCAATGGAGGCCAATGTGTCGGCGAGGCCCTTGACCTTGTTGTAGAACTCAGTGGCAGTGGAGTCAAGCTTCTGACACTCTCCAAGCTGACGACGGAGTGCGGAGACACGAGCCTGGGACTGCGCTGCAAAGGTGCGCTCAAGGATGGTCCAGGCCTCATGAGACGTCTTCGCGAAGACAACAAGGCCGGCAACTGCCGGCGAGAGCGACCCCTGGATGGAGGAGAGGTTTGCCTGGTCCTGCCCCGTCCAGACGCGATGGGCCGGATTGTAGACCGGACCATGCACGCTGTCTACCAACGCGGGTGGGCAGGGAAGCGATCCGTCGACGTAGCCTAGCAGGTAGTGACTCCCCAAGAGCGGGAGAACCTGCGCACGCCAGAAGATGTAGTTGTCGGCGGAGAGCTTGATGGTGATGAGATGACCGAAGTGAAACGGCGGCGGCGAAGACGATCCCATCGAGGAGGCTGCCTGGGGTGCAAACACCATGGAAGCAGCCAGAGGCACCGAAGCCGATGCGGGAGGAGGCGGAACCGCAGCCAGGGCGGGCGCCGCAAAGCTCGCGGCCGGTTCGGACGCCGCAAGGCTGGCGGCCGGGGCGGACGCCGCCAACCCCGCCAGCGGGGCGGTGTGATCCGCTTGCGGCAGGAGCGGCGGGACGACGCCTGCGGAGTCTGCAGCGGACGGCGGCGCCGCGGTGTGGACTACGAGGTCACGCCCAAGCGAGGGCGCCGGCGGCGAGGAGAAGACGGAGCCGATGCTCCTTGTCCCGATCGGAGCCGGAACGGAGACGGCATCGAGCGGGAGGTTGAGCAGAGCCGTGATACCATGTAAGACAATAAGTTTTGGGGAACCAGCACTACCCTCTAGGGGTGGCTTATCTCATTATATATAATGGTTGTGTTACAATACGTACATAAGTACAGAAGCTATACATAGTCTAACACCCGGCAACGCCGGCCTCAAGCTCGGCGTCGGGCTCGAGAGCCACTTCACCACGCCCAACCTCCCCTACGTCAGGGGCGCCCTCGACACGCTCGCGCAGCTCAAGCTGCCCATGTGGATGACCGAGGTCGACGTCGTCAAGGGCCCCAACCAGGTCAAGTTCCTGGAGCAGATACTCAGGGAAGGCTACGCCCACCCCGGCGTGCAGGGCATCGTCATGTGGGCCGCGTGGCACCCCTTCGGATGCTACGTCATGTGCCTCACCGACAACAGCTTCAAGAACCTCCCCGTCGGCGACCTTGTCGACAAGCTCATCGCCGAGTGGAAGACGCACAAGACGTCCGCCGCCACCGACGCGAATGGAATGCTCGAGCTCGACCTCGCCCATGGTGATTACAAGTTAACGGTGAACCACCCTTCGCAGACGACGGCCGTCTCCCACACCATGACGGTGGATGCGGGGTCAGCAGCCTCCGAGCACATCATCACCGTGAAGGCGTAGGAATATATGAGACTTATTAAGCTACGTAGAATGGTTGATAAAAATAGAGTGAAGTGCACTGTAGGTCCTCGAACTATTTCAGGGGTGTCACGTGGGTCCTCGAACTATGAAAATCGTTATCTAGATCCTCAAAGTGCATTAAGTGTGTCATGCAGGTCCAAAATTTGCCTGACCCCATCTGACTTGGCAGCTGGCGTCGTTAACCATGAACAGTAAACCAATAAACAGTAAACTACCACATAGGGACAATACTGTTCCTGTACCCTATGAACAGGCGTCGGTGAACAGTAAAAATAAAAAAACGCGGATATGAAATAGTGTTCTCGATTTTTTTTAAAATGTTCGCAAACAATATTTGAAAATATTCATGGATATGGAAATAATGTTCACAGATATTTTCAAACAATATTTGCGAACATTTTTCTAAATTCAGGAATATTTTTTCGCGAACATTTTTTAAAGTCGCGAAACTTTTTTTTAAATCGCAAATATTTTTTCCATACCTGCGAACAATATTCAAATTTATCGTTCACGAATATTTTTTCATGAATATTTTTTTAAAGTCGTGAACCTTTTTCAAAGTCACGAATACCCGCGAACAATATTCAAATTTTTCATTCGCGAACATTTTTTTAAAGTCACGAATATTTTTTCGCGAACATCTTTTTAAAGTCGCGAATATTTTTTCCATACCCGCGAACAATATTTGTGGACCATGAACAATATTCAAATTTATCGTTGGTGAACATTTTTTTAAAGTCACGAATATTTATTTCACGAACATTTTTGTAAAGTCATGAATATTATTTCCATACCCTCGAACTATATTTGTGGTCCGCGAACATTTTTAAATATTGTTTGCGAACATTTTAAAACAATATTCGTGACTTAAAAAAATGTCCGCGAACATTATTTCAACATCCCTGAATTTCTTAAAAATTTTATATATATTACTGTTCATCGAACTACTGTTCACCGAGTACAGAAACTATGCTGTCCCTGGGCGACATTTTACTGTTCACAGGTTCACTGTTCATGGTTGACGACGCCAGCTGGCTAGTCAGATGGGGTCAGGCAGATTTTGGACCTGGATGACACACATACTATACTTCAAGGACCTGGATGACGATTTTCATAGTTCGTGGACCTACGTGACACCCCTGAAATAATTCGAGGACCTACAGTGCACTTCACTCATAAAAATAAGGCGATCAAAAGAATTCTTTTATGTACGCCATCTAGAGAATGCAATAAAACTTGTTATATTTTCTTTTTCCATACAATCCAATTGGATCATGTTCCACTATCATCATATCATCATATAACGGAACAAAACCGTAAACAGTGTCTTGGCGCGAAAGGGAAACAAATAGTAGAAGAGAAGGAAAGGAAACCTCCCCATGTTACTACCCAGAGGAATGGAATAGAAAAGGAACTTGCTATATAATGTAGTATTGATATCTCTAGCATTTAATATTACGAGGTCTTAAAAAAATTATGGGATGACAGAATAAAAGCAAAAATTGAAAAATATGTGAACACAAGGGAAAATCCCGTACAACAAAGATAAATGTCAATCTTTCTTGTTAAGAACGATGACTAGTTGCTATCTACGAAAAGCATGACAAACTCGTTGGTTGCTGCTCATAACTCGCAACCCTAGTAGGCGTTGTCACAACTTCCCCACAGACCACCGCCTCAGTCCTCCCCTCTTCCTGGTCTGACTACCACATAGATGGAAGTGGGGGCCCATCCGTTTCATTTTCTTTTCCTTCGATTTTGTTTCTCTGGCGACATTAACGAGGTGGTCGCATCGATGGTGTGTTGAATTAATGTCTCTTTTGTAGCTTCCTACATAGACGATGTCCAATTCAGCGTTGAAGAAGATGCTTGTGAGAGTTTGTCTCCCCACATTTGTTGGTTCTCTTCCGATCTTGGCAGTTGGTGTGTCTTTCAACGAAAGCTAATGGATGGCTATTGGTGTCGTGGCTTTGACATCCTCTTCCATGTAGTTCGGTGGCATGGTTCGGTTTCTCCAACCCTCTGAACGTCATCCATTGGAAGCATGTACTATCTGGGGTGATGCATGCTTCAGTGATTTATAGATCTCGTCTCAGGGGGCGAGTGGCTATATTGCAGTCTTCAAAGCCTGCCATGACGAGTGCGTTTGCAGGTGTCCCTTTCCTTTAGTGTTGGTTAAGTGCAATTTCTAATCTTCAGCGGGCGGCATACAACTGTGGAAGAACAAATCTAGTATGATTTTCAATGTAATTTAGTTTTTATGGTCCCTGGTCGAGTTCTCTGTCCATTGTACTGACTTTTGTTTTTTTATCAGACGCCCTTTGGTGTCTTTTTTTAAGGCTTTCTTATTAAGAGGCCATTTCTTAGGCAAGAGAAGGCAATGTCTTTTTTTTCTCTTTTTACCTCACTGGTTATTGTATGTGGCATCTTTAAGATATCATCATTGTATGTGCTCTATATCGGATTGGGGAATTTTAACTAGAATCTCAATGTCTGTGAAAAGTGTAAGTGCATCTAGTGTCCCTTAGTGATTTTGGTGTATTGAAGACTTATAGGCTAAGGGACTAATGTGTTTATGAGTGTACACATGTTCTGTAAGTCTATGAGGAGTTTGATATTTACGATGAAATTCGACCCCTGAAAATGAATGTCTTCAGTTGAAGACTTTGGTTTTCTTGAAGACTTTGAAAGTGAGGAAATTGGTGTGACCCTGAAGACTTCAATATTGATGCGAGGATTATGAAGCGTGAAGACTTTTGTTTTCGTAGTTTCATTTTCTCTTTCTTGAGTCATAAGAAACACCGTACTGTTAAAGGGTGTCGAGGTAAAACTAAGGAAAAGTTTCCAAGTGATGCTCATCTCAAAATCCTACACCTAACCAATCCTTTCGAGTGAGGCCATTGAAAATCTCATACAGTTCAGTCAATTTCTTCAGTGACAGAGACGAAGATCTTCCGTTCTTTGAAGAATTTGTTCTGACTGAGGAGTTAGGAATTCGCCAATGCGGATTGCCTACAAGTGAGGAACATGATAGCCCTGAGGAATTTGTGAACTCAAATTTCCGACCGTTGTTGTGCTACGCGACAGCTATCCCAAAATATCCTATCCACCTGACGGTCATATCATTGAAGGGCATTTATGTCCTATCATGTCGGGCTGCTCCCTGGGCTATAAATAGCCGCCCCCTACAACCACTAGTTGGTTGGCTGCTCCAAGGGAAACTGACACTTGTCATTGAGAGCATCCCATCCTTCGAGGACTTTGATCGAAAATCATCAGGGAGGAAAAATCCAAACCCAAACACCTACAACCCAAAGTGATTGAGCATCACTGAAGGGATCGTTCCTGTTTGGAACCGGCGCTTGTTACCTTTGAGGACAGTGCATCCTCCAGATGGTTAGGCGTCATGGTCTAGAGCATCCAAGAGGAATTGTGAATCACCGAGTGACCGAGTCTGTGAAGGTTTGGAAGTCACCTGAAGACTTACCATGAGTGACTGGGCGAGGTCTCTGTGATCTTAGCCCAATGAGAATACGGTGGGGACTGTGTATTCGGGACTGTGTGTCCTCAGATTTAAATATCTAGCTGCTCCAACTAGACGTACAACTGTCACAGCAGTTGGAACTGGTCTACCAAATCATCGTCTTCACCAAGCTACTGGTTCTATTTCCTCAACCCTTTCATTTCCGCATTCGTGTGTTGATGAAATTGATCGTTACTATTTGAAGACTTTGATTAAAGACTCTCTCTATTTCCTCAATTCAAATTCTTCAGTCATCTTGTCTTCTACCTGCTCATCCTGTTTACACGCTACCTGTGCTCTATGATGTTTCATTTCATCATGATGACTATGCTACTGCTTTGTTATGCATGCACCTGAGTACTTATTCTGCTGCTTGTAGTTTGTTACTTAGGAAATTTCTCAGTGACGAATTTGTAAAAATTGCCTATTCACCCCCCCCCTAGTCGATATAACACACTTTCAATTGGTATCAGAGCAAGGTACTTCCTTGTTCTGTGTGATTTTGGTTTAACCACCTGGAGTTTTAATTATGTCGACTGCAGGCATGATCAAGGTGTCGACTGGGTGTCCTACCTTCGATGGGATGGACTGCCCCTACTGGAAGAATAAGACGCGAATGCATCTTGAGGCAATTGGCAATGATCTCTGGTACGTTGTGGAAAATGGCGTTCCCTCCATCACTCCTTCCGTGAACGCTGCTGGTGTGAAGAGATTCAAGCAACTCGACTCTCAAGCAAAGAATGTCATATGTGACTATCTGAGCAAAGGACAGTACAACAGAGTGAGTGCTTTGGAGACAACAAAGCTTATCTAGGATAGGTTGTCCAAGGTCAACGAAGGAGTCTCAACTCAACGTGACTCTCGAGTTGACGTTCTTCGCAATCTCTTCAACCGCTTCAAGAGACTTGACAATGAAAATGTTCAGCAAGCCTTGCCTCACTGACATCTCAAATGAGCTTCAAGCACTTGGTGCCACTGACATCACCGACCATGAGGTGGTGAAGAAATTGCCGAGATCACTTGATTCCTAATTTGACACACTTGCACTGATGATTCAAGAAAATGGAGACTACAAGTCACTTGATCCTGCTGATATCCTCTAAAGGCTAAATACTCATGAGTTCCAACTTGATGAGAAGAGAGACCACTAGTAGAAAAAGGGTCTAATGTGCAGCTCATTAGTCCTGGTTTGTATTTGAGCCGGCACTAATGTGACCATTAGTCCCGGTTCGAACGGCTAAGCATTAGTCCCGGTTTATTTGTGACCTTTAGTATCGGTTGGTAGCTCCAACCGGTACTAAAGGGGTCATGGCCTTTAGTACGGGTTGGTGGCTCGAACTAGTACTAAAGACCCCCCCCCCCCCCGTTTAGTACGGGTTGGTGGCTCCAACCGGTACTAAAGGTGGTGCGCTGCCACCCGCAGTGCACAATGTTTAGTCTCACCTTGCTAATTGAGAGGAGCTCGCACAGGTTTATAAGCCCTGCCGCGGCTACCATGTCGAGCTCCTCTCTAAGCAGGCCTTTGCGGGCCTATTGCAAGTCATCTGCCCTGTGGGGCCTACTGAACCGTACGGGCCTGCATCCTGGCCCAACTAGAGGTTGGGTTTCTAGTCGTATGCAGGCCGTACCGGCCCAGTAGGCGGGATGCAGGCCTGTACGGCCCACTAGGCGGGTTGTTTTTGCTTTATTTCAAAACAAAATTCAAAAAAATCCTTTAGTCCCCAGACCACGGCGCGCCTGGTGCCACGTGGTGGGCCTTTGGTCCCGGTTCGTGTTGAACCGGGACTAAAAGGGGGGACCTTTAGTCCTCACCCTTTAGTGCCGGTTTCCAGAACCGGTACTAAAGGCCCTTACAAACCGGTACTAAAAGTCGTTTTTCTACTAGTGGACCTTTATGGACCAAACTATAGAAGATCACGCGCACTGAAGGCCAAGGCAGTTTCCGAATCTGAAGGAGAAGATTCTGTAGCAGCCTTGGTGATCCTGAGGAACTAAGCCAGGACTAGCAATGCTCGTGAGGAAATTTCAGAAGTTCTCAAGATGTGGCGGCTAATGGGTAAGAGAAATCTTGGT
>NC_041389.1:355199432-355272486 GCF_002162155.2 Triticum dicoccoides
TGTCTACTACACAACCTTCTTCTTGTAGACGTTGTTGGGCCTCCAAGTGCAGAGGTTTGTAGGACAGTAGCAAATTTCCCTCAAGTGGATGACCTAAGGTTTATCAATCCGTGGGAGGCATAGGATGGAGATGGTCTCTCTCAAGAAACCCTGCAACCAAATAACAAAGAGTCTCTTGTGTCCCCAACACACCCAATACAATAGTAAATTGTATAGGTGCACTAGTTCGGCGAAGAGATGGTGATACAAGTGCAATATGGATGGTAGATATGAGTATTTGTAATCTGAAAATAAAAAACAGCAAGGTAACAAGTGGTAAAAGTGAGCGTAAACGGTATTGCAATAGTAGGAAACAAGGCCTAAGGTTCATACTTTCACTAGTGCAAGTTCTCTCAACAATAATAACATACTTGGATCATATAACTATCCCTCAACATGCAACAAAGAGTCACTCCAAAGCCACTAATAGCGGAGAACAAACGAAGAGATTATGGTAGGGTACAAAACCACCTCAAAGTTATCCTTTCTGCTCAAGCTATTCAAGAGTCCGTAGTAAAATAACATGAAGCTATTATTTCCGTTCAATCTATCATAGAGTTCGTACTAGAATAACACCTTAAGACACAAATCAACCAAAACCCTAATGTCACCTAGATACTCCATTGTCACCTCAAGTATCTGTGGGCATGATTATACGATATGCATCACACAATCTCAGATTCATCTATTCAACCAACACAAAGTACTTCAAAGAGTGCCCCAAAGTTTCTACCGGAGAGTCAAGACAAAAACGTGTGCCAACCTGTCAGGACCCCGACTCAATGCCACATAGATCTAGCATGTAACACTTCATATCACTTTGCGGCCTCACGCACGGTATTCCCACCGGTGTCGCCTTACCTTTACCCGGGACCGTTTGCGCCTTTTGGCACACGTATATGACAATGTCGCTAGCATCCATATGATAAGGAGCCCGGGCTGACATGGCTAGTCGTAAACCCAAAGTGGCACAAACTTACAGGGACAGGCATCCATGACCCAGCATCGAACGTGTCGGTCATCAGCGAGTGAATCCAGGCTGTAGCACTGGGCTAGCAGGACTCCGGTGAACCGGGCTGTAGCGGGCTAACAGGACTCCGGTATTCATCGCGTGACATTTCCCCGAAGGGACAGACACAGGAACGAAGAAGGACACATGCCGGCCAGCCTAAGTGTTCCGGAGCAGTAGCAAGCTACCATGGCTCGGTGGAAACACTAGGAGACATTTCCCGGTAAGAGAGGCTACTAAAGATAAACAACTAGATAGTCAGATCCCACACATACCAAGCATTTCAATAACATACACACAATATGCTCGATATGTGCAATACAACATGGCATCACAAAATGACTCTACGACTCAGTAGTTGATTAGGCTCCGAGGAGCGAGATATTACAAACATGGGTCTCATGACCCAACAATCAGAGCATACAAGTCAAAGCACGTGCGGAAGCTTAACATGTCTGAGTACAGACAACTATAAAATAAAAAGGCTCAGAAGCCTGACTATCTACCAGATCCCGCCGAGGGCTCAAGATCGTAGCTGAGGTAACAAGCTAAACGTCGAAGTCCACGTGGAACTAGTAGTGAGACTGAAGTCTCTCTGCAAAAACATAAAATAGGCAAACGTGAGTACAAATGTACCCAGCAAGACTTACTCAAGTCAAAGCACGTGAGTACAAGTCTCTAGTCCAGGTTTATCACCTATTCGGGTTCCATCCGCAAGGAGATCCGGCCGGGGTGTCGCTTACGGCCCCAAACGATGTGTGCAGGGTTCCCAAGCCCACCAACCGGGTGCCACTTGGTACACCGGGCCACTGTGCCTAGTCTGTCCCAAGCCCACCTGTACCGGGTGCCACTTGGTAGACTACTAACACTACCTACAAACACCAGAAACTAGTTGCAACTCCTGGACAGAGATCATGTTGATTAATAAGTCGAGAGGGCTTGGAGCGCCCGGAGCCCAATGTGTGGTAGTAACTGGTCATGGATCACAAACACAGAACTCAGTTCCTGAGGACGGCTGCAATGAGACAACCCACCATGTACTCCTACATGGCCTCTCACCGCTACCTTTACCAAATCGTGTTCACACACTTAGTTCACCCATAGTAGGACATGCTCACACGCCTCTGATTCATCCCCGATGAATCAGACCTGACTCAACTCTAAGCAGTAGCAGGCATGACAAACAAGCATGAATGAGTAGGCACATCAGGGCTCAAACAACTCCTACTCATGCTAGTGGGTTTCATCTATTTACTGTGGCAATGACAGGTCATGCAAAGGATAAAGGGGTTCAGCTACCGCAGCAAGTACCAAATATGTCGTTGTTGTCCTAATGCAGTAAAAGAGAGCAGGAGCGAGAGAGTGGGATTTTATCGGAATGAACAAGGGGGTTTTGCTTGCCTGGCACTTCTGAAGATAACATTGAGTCTTCATCAGTGTCATCGATCACATCGTCGGAACATCGTCTACCGGGAGGGAACAGATACCGGCAACAAAGAAGAACACAATCAATGCAATTGCACAAAATGATGCATGCTATGACATGGCAATATGAATGTGTTTTGAGCTAATGCAACTAGCAACAGATTAAATGAAGTTGGTTTGAATACAAGATTCAAATTCAAACTCCATATGTGATTATTCAAATGCCATTTAATTCATTTGTCCTAAACAGTAGTGATAAGTTGTTCTAACATGCATGAAAATGGTACAGATGGATTCCTTGAATTTTTCTGATAATTTTTCATATATAAATTATTTAATTTGGAGTTACGGTTGAATTTCTATGATTTATTGAAGTTTTAGCTATTTTCTGGAATTTCCTGATTATTTTTAAATCCAGAAAATACTTATTGCGTCAGCCCCACGTCACAGTGACGTCAGCAGGGTCAACTGGGCGGCTCGGGTCAAACCTGACGTGTGGGGTCCACACGTCAGTGACTAACTAACTAACCTAATTAATTAATGTTAAATTACTGCTAACTAAAATGTCAGTTGAGTTAATTAGACTTAATTAAAAAGACTAATCTAGGATTAGCTGGGCCAGGGCCCACTTGTCGGCGACCCAGGGGAGGTCAACCCCTGGTCAGCCGAGGCTAATACGCCGGCGGCTCGTCGCCGGCTACAGCAGGCGCGGCGGAGGGCTCGGGTTAGCTCCTCCGGCCACCAAAACGACGGCGGAGAGGCTCTACGAGATGCCCAGGCTCGCGCGCATCCATTGCGGCCAGAGGCAGCAGCTGAGGTGCACTACAGCGACGGCGGCGATGGCAAGTGTGGCGGCCGGAGCTACGGGTTCGAGCGGGGCGAGGCCACAGAGGACGGGAGGGAAGGCTAAGGGGCTCACCGAGCTCCTGAGGATGCTAGGAGCATGGTGCCGTGCTCGGTTTCGAGCCTTACTGGCTGCAGTGACGGCGGCGACATCGCCGGCGGCGTGGAGTTCTCGGCCAAGACGGGGCTATGGCCTAGAGGTCGAAAGAGACCAGGGGAGAAGGGGAAGACGACTCGGGGGCTCACCGTGAGTCCGTTTGGAGGGTCAGTGGGCTCGGGGGCGGTCGGAGTGCAGCGAATCGACGGCGACGATCTCCGGTGGCTGGCGAGGGGAACGGTAGCGCTTGCGGTGTCCAGGGGCTTCCGGCGTCGGACGGCTCGGTGAGGAGGAAGAGAGGGACGAGGCGGAGCCTCTGGGCTAGTCGGGGGAGCGAGGGAGGCCCGGTGGCCGTGGTTATGGCGAGCGGCGGCGACGGTCGCTCTCGGGTGCGTGCAAGAGAAAGAACAGAGGAGGAGATGGGGACGAGGGAGTGAGCGGGAGGGTTCCAGGGGTCGAGGCGGCGCCGAGGAGAAGGCGCGAGGCGTCGTGGTGGCCTCAGGCGAAGCAGACGAGCAAGGTGGTGGCGTGGCGAGCTCGGGCGCGTGCGCCGAGTCTCTCCTCTGCCTACTGGCGCGAGGAGGAAGGCGACAGGGAGGAGGAGGTGGGCTGGGCCGCACAGTGCTGGACCAGCACAGGAGCTGGGCCGGCTTTGGTGGGCTGCACGGGTAAGGCCAGGTAGGCTTTGCTCTTTTTATTTCTTTTTCTTCTGTTTTGTTTTTATTTAATCTTTTGCCACTGTTTTGAAATAAAACAAATTCAAAGACAGTGACAAAATACCCCTGAACATTTTATTTAGCACAATGGAATTATACCAAAGCACATAAAAATGTTTCAGTTATTTGAACATATATTCAGTAATATTTGGATATAAGTTCAAATTCAAAATAGTATTGATTTAAATTCAAAGTCTCAAAATAAATCCTTTTAAAAGGTTCAATATTTTTGGTTTGGATCAAAACCCTTGCCAAAAATATTAAACATCTAAGAAGAACATTTTGGAACAATGAATGAGATTTCTAGGGTTTTTGCCCCTCTTTTATTTAAGTTTTGAGGCTTCCAAAATTCCTCAGTTCAAGTTTCGAAAATATAGGCATGATGCACACATGAAGCTAGCCTAGAGCACTACCAGCAGCTAGGGATGTGACAACTCACCCCCACTAAACAAGAATCTCGTCTCGAGATTCAAGCGTAGGGTAAGGTGAAGGGTAAACGCAACTAGTATAATCTTCACGATCCAGGGTGCACTTCAGTTGAACGTTGATTCATTCACCATCATTGTCTTGATGTCTTGCTCTGAGAAATCCTGTCAACATGACATGGAGGGAAGAAGGAGACTCTAGAAGGGTCGATCTTCTCGAAGATCGAACAACTCACAGAATGAGACATAGGACCAACTCTCGGGTTGAGACACGAGATACACATCAAGAGGGGTGGAAAGAAACGGATGACGAAGGTTCGCTAGGTAGACAACAATTCCACACCTAAGAAGGTGGTAAACGATTGTCAACGTAGCGAGGAATTGAGTGGCCATGATACCACGACGAAACATCGCTGGAGGAGGGTGATTCGTAGATTATTACCTTAAGTGGCAAAAAGAATTACTTTTGATTCAGAGATCATTGAAACTCTTCAAACCAGCCTAAGACAATTCTCGAGCGATCATTTGGAGGGGGTCGGTAGAATGGCATACTCGGACTTGGATGATGTGGACTACCTTGTTGAAGACAACGTAATGGATGAATTTGCTTATCACCGGAAATGGAAGAGACCCATGGTAGAATGGCACATTGGCGGTGCAAACTGGGAACAAAATGCAAATGTTGGGAATGATTCTAGTAACTGGGGAAGAACCCAACAATAGAGAGTGAATTCACTGTTGAATAGATCATAGCATTGCCGAGGGAACTGAGAGCAAACCCAGCTAGCGTCGATGATAACACCTAGCGCTTGAGCGTGCTCTCAAGAACTTGAGCATTTCTACAATCATCAAGGTTTTACCAATATCCGTGTCAAGGATCCTGGCAACACAACATACCACCATGATGAACAACGATGGACGATGCAGATGCAAAGGAAGATAACACTTTCTCAGATTTCACCCTTGGCGGGGCCAAGGAAACAAAATCTGGATGATCGACCGAGAGACATTTAGCACTCCGCTTCTAATGTTCTCCTTGATGTGCTAGCGTAATCCATAGATAATTATGATTTGATATCTAGAACATCAAGTAAAAGGTCGGACTTCGGGAGCACAAGAATCCATAAGGAATAACTACGGAGGTAAATCCTGCGAAATCCTTATGGGGAGGTGGCCAACTTCTTCGATCAAGATACTATAATAATAGGTCTTTTGGCTTGGTGGTGCTGGCCACGACATCCACTTTACCAGTTATCGAGGGACCAATATTATAGTTCTTTGGGAAATGTTCCAACCATCATATCTGTCTGAGATTCAGATCTGGTTGGTGTCAGGATATTCCAGACTCACCAAGTCTAGAAAGAAAAATGAAAGTTTGCAACACAAATCGACGAGATGACGTTGCGAGATTCTCGGGAAATGAACTACGATAGCAAGCTCCAAAACATGAGTTGGTTCTGCTATAAACATGTGAACACGTTGTCCCAGACAAGCATGCCCACATGGTAGTCTTACAATAAAACACTACCGAGTTCTGGTTGGGAACCATCAGCGAGGATATCGAAGTTCTGTGCATGACCTAGGATTAGCACATCAACTCCTTTTCCTGAACAAATCAATCAGTGGCTTGGTGTGCTAGGGAATACATATGGAGTGGAGGTAATTAATCTACCAAACCATAGTATACCTTGCACATGCATGACTGACTTGGGATGATTCCACAGGAAGCAAAACTAACTTTCTCGAACCCACGGCGGCAACTTACATCAAATGCACGTGAATCAAAGAAAGTCACTTCTCTCATCCAGCATATACTTCATGAACGGGGCATGAAGAAATTGCCTATAAAAGTTTCCAACACTAGGTTGATGTTCAACATGAATCATGGGGGAGACAAAATGCTGCTGATGGCCTCAACAACAACTCATCGGAATTTCCATATCACTGGACTTCCACCATCATGTGAACACGGTGATAGCATTGGTCAGACCCAAAAGATATAACGGTGTATGCTCGAGGGATCAACCACGAGTAGGACAACATTACGAACATCGTTGGTTCTAACTTGATTTGACGATAGCCCACACTCAAATCAAAGGATTGATAAGACAATAGGTCCAGCAACTGATCACAGGGACCAATCGATGAAGATATCATCTTTCTTCAACACACACTACACAAGAATATCCCTTTGGAACAAACTAAGTCAGGCAAGCTTTTATCCTCCAACCCTCCAAGTTGTCGTTTAGCTTAACCAACTAGCTCAGGGATATCTAACACCGATTCTTGGAGAGAAGGTGGTTCACAGGAAACCAACTTGATCACGAGCTCAACATAGCGGTCAGGTGACAACCTAGTGATACTTTTGAGAAGATATTCGGAAAATCACGAACCACCGGTATGTTACTAAACTCGAGAACAATCTTGCTTTTCAGGGCAAGATGATATGATCAAATGAGCGAGGACTTGACAAAATCCTACTCATCATTCAAAGAGTGCACCAGGAAATAAGGACTAGGTAGCACGATCAGTCTTAGAAGGATGATTCAAAAACCAACACGCTAAGAATGAAATTATTATCCTTTAGCTACCAAGCAACGGAGTTGCTAGCAGTATTGATTTCATACACCACGATTCACTTGTTGGCATTCCGGTTACAATAACACAGGAACCGAGGAATGAACAATGATGGCAAGAAGTATCACTGTACCAAGAGTTCATAGGATGGTGTGCAATTCCTATAACAATCCCGATATAAAGATGGTAATACTCCAAGGTAGAACAGAGCAAAAGCTGGATTGGCATTTTGATCTGCGGAGCACAACTTCTTTGACCCAATCCTGGATATGGAAGAGGTACTGGAGTTTGTTTCTCCTGGTCATCCTGAATAGAATGGCTTGACGGACCACAAGAATAATAGGCATCGATGAACGATTGCACACATACTCTTGACTATCAATTGATAGACGAGGGTCAGAAGACAACTAACGAGAACAACTCAAAGGAACATATAATTTTCTGAGTTGTGGATGCATAGGTTAGTATATCGAACCAAGGTCAACATATTTCTTCCGGATAACCCATGCAGAAAGGTAGAACTGGCAGAGTCATGATTTATGAATGGAGAACTCCTCAAGAGTACTCTAGTTGTGATCTTTTGATCCAATAAACATCTGCCATAAGCGGTTCATAGTATTTGGAAGAAGGAAACACCACGGACCTCGAGGACTATCGCAAAGTTTACTAATAACCTAAGGGAGCTAGCAATTACTATCAACATGAAGTAAGTAGGGTGAACCTCGGGTTCAAAACCCAAGGAGTAGAATACCTACTACTAAGTAGCATCACGGGATGCTTTCGAGAATGATAGCCAGAATCATCACACTGGGAACACAAGGCACGACTAGATTACTAGGTGATCCCCTAAGACACCTAGGGTCATAATAATATCTCCAACATATATGTCAAGGTAACGGAGTACCTCAACTCACTGATTAGTGTGGTTAATCTGGCCCATGGGAACATTGAAACGGGAAGAAAGGATTTGCAAATGCATCAGACTACCTAGAAACCTGGGATGACTCGGACAGCATAACGGCTGTAAATGCTCAGAAAAGATTTGAGACATTCACAAAAATGGTGGCATAACCACTCAGAAGCACAATATCAAGGTTTCGAGATCAACAATTAACATACGGAAGATAGTAGGAACTGAACTGAGGCTTAGAACCATCAATCCTACAAGTCTGCAGATTAATAACACGTGATCCTGATAGAAAGAAGAGATAGCCTAGTTCTTAATCCCCATAGAAGAGAAGATGATGACTCAGATCAGAAGGCCATGAGGTATAAGGAGTAAAAAGAGCCTTACGTTCCATCCCACAATCAATTCCCTTATATAGCTAAAGAATTTCTAGACTCAACTTCGACCAGTTTGGCTTGGTAATCCTACAGGCAGTCAAGCTCTGATACCAACGCTGTCAGGACTCCGACTCAATGCCACATAGATCTAGCATGTAACACTTCATATCACTTTGCGGCCTCATGCACGGTATTCTCACGGGTGTCGCCTTACCTTTACCCGGGACCGTTTGCGCCTTTTGGCACACGTATATGACAGTGTCGCTAGCATCCATATGATAAGGAGCCCGGGCTGACATGGCTAGTCGTAAACCCAAAGTGGCACAAACTTACAGGGACAGGCATCCATGACCCAGCATCGAACGTGTCGGTCATCAGCGAGTGAATCCAGGCTGTAGCACTGGGCTAGCAGGACTCCGGTGAACCGGGCTGTAGCGGGCTAACAGGACTCCGGTATTCATCGTGTGACATTTCCCCGAAGGGACAGACACAGGAACGAAGAAGGACACATGCCGGCCAGCCTAAGTGTTCCGGAGCAGTAGCAAGCTACCATGGCTCGGTGGAAACACTAGGAGACATTTCCCGGTAAGAGAGGCTACTAAAGATAAACA
This sequence comes from Triticum dicoccoides, assembly GCF_002162155.2. Classification (NCBI taxonomy): domain Eukaryota; kingdom Viridiplantae; phylum Streptophyta; class Magnoliopsida; order Poales; family Poaceae; genus Triticum; species Triticum dicoccoides. The sequence goes on from NC_041389.1 coordinate 355,208,459, forward strand.
ACTAGATAGTCAGATCCCACACATACCAAGCATTTCAATAACATACACACAATATGCTCGATATGCGCAATACAACATGGCATCACAAAATGACTCTACGACTCAAGTAGTTTATTCAATAGGCTCCGAGGAGCGAGATATTACAAACATGGGTCTCATGACCCAACATTCAGAGCATACAAAACAAAGCACAAGCGGAAGCTATCATGTCTGAGTACAGACATCTATAAATGAAAAAGGCTGAGAAGCCTGACTATCTACCAATCCTGCCGAGGCACAAGATCGTAGCTGAGGTAACAAGCTAAACGTCGAAGTCCAAGCGGAACTACTAGTGAGACTGAAGTCTCTCTGCAAAACATAAAATAGGCAAACGTGAGTACTAATGTACCCAGCAAGACTTACATCAGATCTATCTACACATGCATCATTATCAACAAAGGGGATGGTGGAGTTTGACTGCAGCAAGCCAGCTTTGACTCGGTGGCTATCCTGAACTACGACTGCAAGTAACTCTTTTGAGGTGGCGCACACGAGTCCACATATTCACCATATCAATACACCACTATGGATCCGCTCCCGTCTCCCTACGAGAACGCCATCCATAGCACTCACGCTTATCTTGCGTATTTTAGAGTATCCACTTTCACTTGTCTATGAACTGATATAAGGGGTCCACGTTTCCATATCCGAGGAATCCGGCTATTCGAATAGATGATGTTAACCCTGCAGGGGTGTACTTCTTCACACACGCTCTCGCCACTTACCGCCCTGTACACGTCATGTACCTCGGCAACCTTCAAGCGGAAGCCGGGCGAGGGAGTCGGCCACGACCTGACTAACCGAACAAGTCTCTAGTCCAGGTTTATCGCCTATTCAGGTTCCATCCGCAAGGAGATCCGGCCGGGGTGTCGCTTACGGCCCCAAACGATGTGTGCAGGGTTCCCAAGCCCACCATCCGGGTGCCACTTGGTACACCGGGCCACTGTGCCTAGTCTGTCCCAAGCCCACCTGTACCGGGTGCCACTTGGTAGACTACTAACACTGCCTACAAACACCAGAAACTAGTTGCAACTCCTGGACAGAGATCAAGTTGATTAATAAGTCGAGAGGGCTTGGAGCGCCCGGAGCCCAATGTGTGGTAGTAACTGATCATGGATCACAAACACAGAACTCAGTTCCTGAGGACGGCTGCAATGAGACAACCCACCATGTACTCCTACATGGCCAACGATGTCAGGACCCCGACTCGATGTCACATCGATCTAGCCGGTAACACCTCATATCACTTTGCGGCCTCACGCACGGTATCCCCACGGTGTCGCCTTACCTTTGCCCGGGACCGTTTGCGCCTTTTGGCTCACGTATATGATAGTGTCGCTAGCATCCATATGATAAGGAGCCCGGGCTGACATGACTAGTCGTAAACCCAAAGTGGCACAGACTTACAGGGACAGGCATTCATGACCCAGCTTCGAACGTGTCGGTCATCAGCAAGTGGGTCCGGGCTGTAGCACTGGGCTAGCAGGACTCCGGTAAACCGGGCTGTAGCGGGCTAACAGGACTCCGGTACTCAAAGCGTGACATTTCCCCGAAGGGACAGACACAGGAACGAAGAAGGACACATGCCGGCCAGCCTAAGTGTTCCGGAGCAGTAGCAAGCTACCATGGCTCGGTGGAAACACTAGGAGACATTTCCCGGTAAGAGAGGCTACTAAAGATAAACAACTAGATAGTCAGATCCCACACATACCAAGCATTTCAATAACATACACACAATATGCTCGATATGTGCAATACAACATGGCATCACAAAATGACTCTACGACTCAAGTAATTTATTCAATAGGCTCCGAGGAGCGAGACATTACAAACATGGGTCTCATGACCCAACAATCAGAGCATACAAGTCAAAGCACAAGCGGAAGCTATCATGTCTGGGTACAGACATCTATAAATGAAAAAGGCTGAGAAGCCTGACTATCTATCAGATCCTGCCGAGGGCACAAGATCGTAGCTGAGGTAACAAGCTAAACGTCGAAGTCCACGCGGAACTACTAGTGAGACCGAAGTCTCTCTGCAAAAACATAAAATAGGCAAACGTGAGTACAAATGTACCCAGCAAGACTTACATCAGAACTAACTACATATGCATCATTATCAACAAAGGGGGTGGTGGAGTTTAACTGCAGCAAGCCAGCTTTGACTCGGTGGCTAACCTGAACTACGACTGCAAGTAACTCTTTTGAGGTGGCGCACACGAGTCCACACATTCACCATATCAATACACCACTATGGATCCGCTCCCGTCTCCCTACGAGAACGCCATCCATAGCACTCACGCTTATCTTGCGTATTTTAGAGTATCCACTTTCACTTGTCTAGAACTGTACAAGGGGTCCACGTTTCCATATCCGAGGAATCCGGCTATTCGAATAGATAATGATAACCCTGCAGGGGTGTACTTCTTCACACACGCTTTCGCCACTTATCGCCCTGTACGCGTCATGTACCTCGGCAACCTTCAAGCGGAAGCCGGGCGAGGGAGTCGGCCACGACCTGACTAACCGAACAAGTCTCTAGTCCAGGTTTATCGCCTATTCGGGTTCCATCCGCAAGGAGATCCGGCCGGGGTGTCGCTCACGGCCCCAAACGATGTGTGCAGGGTTCCCAAGCCCACCAACCGGGTGCCACTTGGTACACCGTGCCACTGTGCCTAGTCTGTCCCAAGCCCACCTGTACCGGGTGCCACTTGGTAGACTACTAACACTACCTACAAACGCCAGAAACTAGTTGCAACTCCTGGACAGAGATCATGTTGATTAATAAGTCGAGAGGGGTCGAGTTACCGGAACCCAATGTGTGGTAGTAACTGGTCATGGATCACAAACACAGAACTCAGTTCCTGAGGACGGCTGCAATGAGACAACCCACCATGTACTCCTACATGGCCTCTCACCGCTACCTTTACCAAATCGTGTTCACACGCTTAGCTCACATACCGTAGGACATGTTCACACACCTCTGATTCATCCTCGATGAATCAGACCTGACTCAACTCTAAGCAGTAGCAGGCATGACAACAAGCATGAATGAGTAGGCACATCAGGGCTCAAACAACTCCTACTCATGCTAGTGGGTTTCATCTATTTACTGTGGCAATGACAGGTCATGCAAAGGATAAAGGGGTTCAGCTACCGCAGCAAGTATCAAATATGTCGTTGTTGTCCTAATGCAGTAAAAGAGAGCAGGAGCGAGAGAGTGGGATTTTATCGGAATGAACAAGGGGGTTTTGCTTGCCTGGCACTTCTGAAGATAACATTGAGTCTTCATCAGTGTCAACGATCACAACGTCGGAACATCGTCTACCGGGAGGGAACAGATACCGGCAACAAAGAAGAACACAATCAATGCAATGCACAAAACGATGCATGCTATGACATGGCAATATGAATGTGTTTTGAGCTAATGCAACTAGCAACAGATTAAATGAAGTTGGTTTGAATACAAGATTCAAATTCAAACTCCATATGTGATTATTCAAATGCCATTTAATTCATTTGTCCTAAACAGTAGTGATAAGTTGTTCTAACATGCATGAAAATGGTACAGATGGATTCCTTGAATTTTTCTGATAATTTTTCATATATAAATTATTTAATTTGGAGTTACGGTTGAATTTCTATGATTTATTGAAGTTTTAGCTATTTTCTGGAATTTCCTGATTATTTTTAAATCCAGAAAATACTTATTGCGTCAGCCCCACGTCACAGTGACGTCAGCAGGGTCAACTGGGCGGCTCGGGTCAAACCTGACGTGTGGGGTCCACACGTCAGTGACTAACTAACTAACCTAATTAATTAATGTTAAATTACTGCTAACTAAAATGTCAGTTGAGTTAATTAGACTTAATTAAAAAGACTAATCTAGGATTAGCTGGGCCAGGGCCCACTTGTCGGCGACCCAGGGGAGGTCAACCCCTGGTCAGCCGAGGCTAATACGCCGGCGGCTCGTCGCCGGCTACAGCAGGCGCGGCGGAGGGCTCGGGTTAGCTCCTCGGCCACCAAAACGACGGCGGAGAGGCTCTACGAGATGCCCAGGCTCGCGCGCATCCATTGCGGCCAGAGGCAGCAGCTGAGGTGCACTACAGCGACGGCGGCGATGGCAAGTGCGGCGGCCGGAGCTACGGGTTCGAGCGGGGCGAGGCCACAGAGGACGGGAGGGAAGGCTAAGGGGCTCACCGAGCTCCTGAGGATGCTAGGAGCACGGTGCCGTGCTCGGTTTCGAGCCTTACTGGCTGCAGTGACGGCGGCGACATCGCCGGCGGTGTGGAGTTCTCGGCCAAGACGGGGCTATGGCCTAGAGGTCGAAAGAGACCAGGGGAGAAGGGGAAGACGACTCGGGGGCTCACCGTGAGTCCGTTTGGAGGGTCAGTGGGCTCGGGGGCGGCCGGAGTGCAGCGAATCGACGGCGACGATCTCCGGTGGCTGGCGAGGGGAACGGTAGCGCTTGCGGTGTCCAAGGGCTTCCGGCGTCGGGCGGCTCGGTGAGGAGGAAGAGAGGGACGAGGCGGAGCCTCTGGGCTAGTCGGGGGAGCGAGGGAGGCCCGGTGGCCGTGGTTATGGCGAGCGGCGGCGACGGTCGCTCTCGGGTGCGTGCAAGAGAAAGAACAGAGGAGGAGATGGGGACGAGGGAGTGAGCGGGAGGGTTCCAGGGGTCGAGGCGGCGCCGAGGAGAAGGCGCGAGGCGTCGTGGTGGCCTCAAGCGAAGCAGACGAGCAGGGTGGTGGCGTGGCGAGCTCGGGCGCGTGCGCCGAGTCTCTCCTCTGCCTACTGGCGCGAGGAGGAAGGCGACAGGGAGGAGGAGGTGGGCTGGGCCGCACAGTGCTGGACCAGCACAGGAGCTGGGCCGGCTCTGGTGGGCTGCACGGGTAAGGCCAGGTAGGCTTTGCTCTTTTTATTTCTTTTTCTTCTGTTTTGTTTTTATTTAATCTTTTGCCACTGTTTTGAAATAAAACAAATTCAAAGACAGTGACAAAATACCCCTGAACATTTTATTTAGCACAATGGAATTATACCAAAGCACATAAAAATGTTTCAGTTATTTGAACATATATTTAGTAATATTTGGATATAAGTTCAAATTCAAAATAGTATTGATTTAAATTCAAAGTCTCAAAATAAATCCTTTTAAAAGGTTCAATATTTTTGGTTTGGATCAAAACCCTTGCCAAAATATTAAACATCTAAGAAGAACATTTTGGAACAATGAATGAGATTTCTAGGGTTTTTGCCCCTCTTTTATTTAAGTTTTGAGGCTTCCAAAATTCCTCAGTTCAAGTTTCGAAAATATAGGCATGATGCACACATGAAGCTAGCCTAGAGCACTACCAGCAGCTAGGGATGTGACACAACCCCTATGCATAGGTTCATGGGCGGAACCCGCAAGTTAATCACCAAAACATACATCAAGTGGATCACGTGAATATCCCATTGTCACCACAGATAAGCACGGCAAGACATACATCAAGTGTTCTCAAATCCTTAAAGACTCAATCCGACAAGATAACTTCAAAGGGAAAACTCAATTCATCACAAGAGAGTAGAGGGGGAGAAACATCATAAGATCCAACTATAATAGCAAAGCTCGCGATACATCAAGATCGTGTCACCTCAAGAACACAAGAGAGAGAGATCAAACACATAGCTACTGGTACATACCCTCAGCCCCGAGGGTGAACTACTCCCTCCTCGTCATGGAGAGCGTCGGGATGATGAAGATGGCCACCGGTGAGGGATCCCCCCTCCGGCAGGGTGCCGGAACGGGCTCCCGAGAGGTTTTTGGTGGCTACAGAGGCTTGTGGCGGTGGAACTCCCGATCTATTGTTCGCTTCGATGTTTTTAGGGTATATGGGAATATATATGCGAAAGAAGTCGTTCGGGGGAGCCTCGAGGGGCCCACAAGACAGGGGGCGTGCCTAGTAGGGGGGCGCTCCCCCACCCTCGTGGCCACCTCAAAGCTTCCTTTACTTCAACTCCAAGTCTCCCGGATCACGTTCATTCCAAAAATCACGCTCCCGAAGGTTTCATTCCGTTTGGACTCCGTTTGATATTCCTTTTCTTCGAAACACTGAAATAGGCAATAAAACAGCAATATGGGTTGGGCCTCCGGTTAATAGGTTAGTCCCAAAAGTAATATAAAAGTGTATAATAAAGCCCATAAACATTCAAAACAGGTAATAAAATAGCATGAATGCTTCATAAATTATAGATACGTTGGAGACTTATCAGCATCCCCAAGCTTAATTCCTGCTCGTCCTCGAGTAGGTAAATGATAAAAGAAAGAATTTATGAAGTGTGAATGCTAGAAGGTGCACAAGTTTGATCAATGATAATTTCAATCACCTTTTCTAGCATGATTATATGTCATAATAGTAGTTCATCTCATAAACTTCTCAAGATCAAGTAACAAGCTATTCACATGTTAAATCATAGACCATAAAATTTCTTGAAAACTAGAAAACTTCATTCTTAGTCATCAACCAATTACAATTCATCTTATTTTCAGGAAGGGTCCATGTCACAGCTTTGATTTAGCAAACTCCACATACTCAACTATCATATAGTCTTCTACAAGTGCTAACACTCACGCAATACTTATGGTTATGGAGTTTTAATCGGACACTGAGAAAGATAGGGGCTTATAATTTCGCCTCCCAATGTATTCACCTTTGGGTGATGTCAACAATAATAGTTCATGCTAACTTACATCCAATTGGATATATATATATATATATATATATATATATATATATATATATATCAGGATCTTTCCAACACGAGGTGCTTGCCAAAGGATTAAATGAAAAAGGGAAAGGTGAAAATCACCTTGACTCTTGCATAAAGTAAAAGACATGAAGTAAAAGATAGACCCTTCGCAGAGGGAAGCAGAGGTTGTCATGCGCTTTTATGGTTGGATGCACAAAGTCTTAGTGCAAAAGAACGTCACTTTATATTGCCACTTGTATATGGACCTTTATTATGCAGTCCGTCGCTTTTATTGCTTCCATAACAAGACCGTTTTAAGCTTATTTTCTTCACACTAATAAGTCATACATATTTAGGGAGCAATTTTTATTGCATGCACTGATGACAACTTACTTGAAGGATCTTACTCGATCCATAGATAGGTATGGTGGACTCTCATGGCAAAACTGGGTTTAAGGATATTTGGAAGAATAAGTAGTATCTCTACTTGGTGCAATGAATTTGGCTAGCATGAAGGGGGAAAGGCAAGCTCGACATGTTTGAATGATCCATGACAATATACTTTAACTGAGATGTGAGAAAACATAACCCATTACGTTGTCTTCCTTGTCCAACATCAACTCTTTAGCATGTCATACTTAATGAGTGCTCACAATTATAAAAGATGTCTAGGATAGTATATTTATATGTGAAATCTCTCTTCCTTCAATATTCTTTCATGAATTGTTCAAATGACCAATACAATGCTTGCTAACCTTCAATAAATTTACAACCTCTACTTCTTAGATGTGAAGTCATTACTCCCCATGGGATAAGCAAATGAGACATATATAATTTCAGATTTATGACATTCAACTCATTCAACCATTTACTCATAGGATAGAAATGAAGCACACGAGTAAATGACAAACTACTCCAAAAAGATATAAGTGAAGATCAATGAGTAGCTAAATAATTATGTAACTATGTGAAGACTCTCTCTCATTTAAGAATTTAAGATCTTGGTATTTTATTCAAACAACAAGCAAAGCAAAATAAAATGACATTTCAAGGATAGCACAATTCATGTGAAGAAGCAAAAATTTAGGTTCAACCGATACTAACCGATAGTTGTTGAAAAAGAAAGGTGGGATGCCTAACGGGGCATCCCCAAGCTTAGATGCTTGAGACTTCTTGAAATATTATCTTGGGGTGCCTTGGACGTCCCCAAGCTTGAACTTTTGTGTCATTCCTCTCATATCATGGTTTCTCTTTTTATCAAAAGCTTCATCCACACCAAACTCAACAAGAACTCGTGAGATAGGTTAGTATAAACCAATGCAAAACCTTATCATTTTCTACTGTAACAAATCACTAAAATTATTATTCAATATTGCATACTAAATGCCTATGCATATTTAACACTCCTATCCTCAAATAGAACCATTAAACAAGCAAACATATGCAAACAATGCAAACATAACAGCAATCTGCCAAAACAGTATAGTCTGTAAAGAATGCAAGATTCATCATACTTCCCTAACTCCAAAAATTATGAAAAAAATACTAAACTGCAGAAGATTTATCAGATCTCAATATGCAAAAAGTTTCAACATTATACCATTCTCTGACTTTTCTAGGGAATTTTTGCAACAGCGGTAAACTTTCTGTTTTCAAACAGCAACATGTATACTAGAAAAATAAGCATGGTAAAGGCTATCCTTGACATTTTTATTGAAAATATAGATGCAAAACATTATTATAAATAACAGAAAGCAAATACCAACAAAATAAAATGACGCTCCAAGCAAAACACATACCATGTTGGTGAATAAAAATATAGCTCCAAGTAAAGTTACCGAGACGAAGATGAAAGAGGGGATGCCATCCGGGGCATCCCCAAGCTTAGACTCTTGGTTGTCCTTGAATATTACCTTGGGGTGCCTTAGGAATCCCCAATCTTAGGCTCTTGACACTCCTTATTCCATGGTCCATCGAATCTTTACCCAAAACTTGAAAACTTCACACCACAAAACTCAACAGAAAACTCGTAAACTCCGTTAGTATAAGAAAATAAAACTACCACTTAGGTACTGTAATGAACTCATTCTAAATTCATTTTGGTGTAATATCTACTGTATTCCAACTTCTCTATGGTTCATACACTCCGATACTTCTCATAGATTCGTCAAAATAAGCAAACAACACATAGAAAACAGAATCTGTCAAAAACAGAACAGTCTGTAGAAATCTGTATCAAACGTATACTTCTGGAGCTCCAAAAATCCTACAAAATTAGGAGGTCCTAAGCAATTTATGTACCAATACAGAGCAAAAAAGAATCAGATCATAAGCACATTTCTGTGAATTAACAAAACTAATTTACTGGGTGCAAAAGTTTCTGATTTTCAGTAGGATCAACACATCTATCACCGTAAGCTATCCTAAAGGTCTTACTTGGCACTTTATTAAAACAAAAGCTATAAAACATGATTACTACAGTAGCATAATCATGTGAACACACAAACACAGTAAGGATAAATATTGGGTTGTCTCCCAACAAGCGATTTTCTTTAATGCCTTTCTAGCTAGGCATGATGATGACAATGATGCTCACATAAAAAATAAGAATTGAAACATAACGGGAGCATCATGAAGCATATGACTAGCACATTTAAGTCTAACCCACTTCCTATGCATAGAGATTTTGTGAGTAAACAACTTATGGGAACAATGATCAACTAGCATAGGAAGGTAAAACAAGCATAGCTTCAAGATTTTCAACACATAGAGAGGAAACTTGATATTATTGCAATTCCTACAAGCATATATTTCTCCCTCATAATAATTTTTAGTAGCATCATGAATGAATTCAACAATATAACCAACACCTAAATCATTCTTTTCATGATCTACAAGCATAGAAAATTTACTACTCTCCACATAAGCAAAATTCTTCTCATTCGGGATAGTGGGAGTATCATAAGAGACTTGAACACTAAAAATTGTTTCCACATTAAAAGGATAGTGTTCAGAAAAATGGTAATCATAATCATGAAAAGTTTTATAAACATAATAATCACTACTTTTTATAGCATAAGTTTCATCACAATAATCATCATAAGTAGCAACTTCGTTCTCATCATAATCGATTGAAACCTCTCCCAAGATAGTGGAATCATCACTAAATAAAGTTGACACTCTTCCAAATCCACTTTCATATTCATCACAATAAGATTAAACATCCTCCAAAATAGTGGGATCACTACTTCCTAAAGTTGACACTCTTCCAAACCCACTTTCATCAATATAATCATCATAGGTAAGAGGCATGCTATCATCATAACAATTTTGTGTATCAAAACTTGGGAGGCTAAACGTAGCATCCCCAAGCTTGGGACTTTTCATATCATAAGCATAGTCACTCTCATCCTTAATAGTATGGATAGCACCAATAGTATATCAATTATCATCATCACAATGAGTAGTAGGAGCAACATCATTTGGGAGGGATACCTTTTTACCTTTGTTGCTCCTTCTTTTCTTTTTCTTCTTCACATTATGTGTGGGTTCAACCTTCTTCTTTGAGCTCCTTATTGATGAGATTGGTTAAATAGAAAGCTCCTCCTCGTTACCTGATTCATCATAAGAAATAATAGGAGGATATTGGGAAGTCTCTTCCCTTTCATTAGTATTCTCATCATCTTCTATTTGCTTTATTTTCTTTATGTAATTGGCAATATAAGGATTTTCAATGCAATTCACCACACAATACATATAAATTTCCTCTAGATCAAACTCAAGAAGGTTATAATGGGCAAATTCTGGAAGAAATTTAGTTAAACTTTTCATTTCTTCGTAACTCATAAGCAAACTAAGTTCATTACAATGTGCAAGGGAGATCAAATCATCACAATTTTTTGACACGATTTGATCATGAAACAATTTGCATCGGAGATGTAAGTGACCACTTTCATTGCAAAGTTCACAAGTACGGCGAAGGAAATATAATTCTTTGTCACTCACCCTTAGCCTTTCTTGCAACAATTTAGTTTCTACATGCTTATGCCTCTTGCAATATCTATCTTCTCTATTTGGTGTATCTATGCAAATCCAATGCTCTCCACAAAAATCGACATGCTTATAAGAGACATTTTCATCATAACTAGTGCAATCATCATTAGTACTATGGATATTCAAAGAGTTCATAATAACAACATTGCAATCATGCTCATCATTCAAAGATTTAGTATCAAACATTTTAATGCATTCTTCTTCTAGCAATTGAGCACAATTTTCCTTTCCATCGTACTCACGAAAGATATTAAAAAGATGAAGCGTATGAGACACACTCAAGTCCATTTTTTTTAGTTTTCTTTTATAGACTAAACTAGTTATAAAACAAGAAACAAAAAGATTCGATTGCAAGATCTAAAGATATACCTTCAAGCACTCACCTCCCCGGCAACGGCGCCAGAAAAGAGCCTGGTGTCTACGACACAACCTTCTTCTTGTAGACGTTGTTGGGCCTCCAAGTGCAGAGGTTTGTAGGACAATAGAAAATTTCTCTCAAGTGGATGACCTAAGGTTTATCAATCCGTGTGAGGCGTAGGATGAAGATGTTCTCTCTCAAGCAACCCTGCAACCAAATAACAAAGAGTCTCTTGTGTCCCCAACACACTCAATACAATAGTAAATTGTATAGGTGCACTAGTTCGGCGAAGAGATGGTGATACAAGTGCAATATGGATGGTAGATATGAGTATTTATAATCTGAAAATATAAAAACAGCAAGGTAACAAGTGGTAAAAGTGAGCGTAAACGGTATTGCAATAGTAGGAAATAAGGCCTAAGGTTCATACTTTCACTAGTGCAAGTTCTCTCAACAATAATAACATACTTGGATCATATAACTATCCCTCAACATGCAACAAAGAGTCACTCCAAAGCCACTAATAGCGGAGAACAAACGAAGATATTATGGTAGGGTACGAAACCACCTCAAAGTTATCCTTTCTTCTCAATCTATTCAAGAGTCCGTAGTAAAATAACACGAAGCTATTCTTTCCGTTCAATCTATCATAGAGTTCGTACTAGAATAACACCTTAAGACACAAATCAACCAAAACCCTAAGCCCCGAGGGTGAACTACTCACTCCTCGTCATGGAGAGCGCCGGGATGATGAAGATGGCCACCGGTGAGGGGTCCCCCCTCCGGCAGGGTGCCGGGACGGGCTCCTGAGAGGTTTTTGGTGGCTACAGAGGCTTGCGGCGGCGGAACTCCCGACCTATTGTTCGCTTCGATGTTTTTAGGTTATATGGGAATATATAGGCGAAAGAAGTCGGACGGGGGAGCCTCGAGGGGCCCATGAGACAGGGGGCGCGCCCAGTAGGAGGGGCGCCCCCCACCCTCGTGGCCACCTCGAAGCTTCCTTTACTTCAACTCCAAGTCTCCCGGATCACGTTCGTTCCAAAAATCACGCTCCCGAAGGTTTCATTTCGTTTGGACTCCGTTTGATATTCATTTTCTTCGAAACACTGAAATAGGCAATAAAACAGCAATATGGGTTGGGCCTCCGGTTAATTGGTTAGTCCCAAAAGTAATATAAAAGTGTATAATAAAGCCCATAAACATTCAAAACAGATAATAAAATAGCATGAATGCTTCATAAATTATAGATACGTTGGAGACGTATCACCCGCCCCCATATGTAAAGGAGGAGGGGAGGAGGCAGTCGGCTAAGGGGGCCCACCAAAGGGGGGAGTCCAACTAGGACTCCCAATCCTAGTTGGACTTCCTTTCCTTTTTCGGAGAAGGGGGAAGGGGAAAGAGGTGGAGGAGAAGAAGGAAAGGGGGGCCACGCCCCCCACCCCTAGTCCAATTCGGTTTGGGATTGGAGGGTGTGCGCCTCCACCTGGCCGCGTGCCTCCTCTCTTCACTAGGGCCCATGAAGGCCCAATAGTCCCCCGGGGGGTTCCGGTAACCTCCTGGTACTCCGAAACTTATCCGATACTTCCCGAAACCATTCTGGTGTCCGAATGTAGTCTTCGAATATATCAATCTTTACCTCTCGACCATTTTGAGACTCCTCGTCGTGTCTGTGATCTCATCCTGGACTCTGAACAAACTTCGGTCACCAAAACACATATCTCATAATACAAATCGTCATCGAACGTTAAGCGTGCGGACCCTACGGGTTCGAGAACTATGTAAACATGACCGAGACACATCTGCGGTCAATAACCAATAGCGGAACCTGGATGCTCATATTGACTCCTACATATTCTACGAAGATCTTTATCGGTCAAACCGCATAACAACATACGTTATTCCCTTTGTCATTGGTATGTTACTTGCCCGAGATTCGATCATCGGTATGATCATACCTAGTTCAATCTCGTTACCGGCAAGTCTCTTTTACTCGTTTCGTAATGCATCATCCCGTAACTAACTCATTAGTCATATTGCTTGGAAGGCTTATTGTGATGTGCATTACCGAGAGGGCCCAAAGATACCTCTCCGATACACAGAGTGACAAATCCTAATCTTGATCTATGCCAACTCAACAAACACTTTCGGAGACACCTGTAGAGTATCTTTATAATCACCCAATTACGTTGTGATATTTGATAGCACACAAAGTGTTCCTCCGATATTCGGGAGTTGCATAATCTCATAGTTAGAGGAATATGTATAAGTCATGAAGAAAGCAATAGCAATAAAACTAAACAATCATAATGTTAAGCTAACGGATGGGTCTTGTCCATCACATCATTCTCTAATGATGTGATCACGTTTATCAAATGACAACACATGTCTATGGTCAGGAAACTTAACCATCTTTGATTAACGAGCTAGTCAAGTAGAGGCATACTAAGGACACTCTGTTTTGTCTATGTATTCACACATGTACCAAGTTTCCAATTAATACAATTCTAGCATGAATAATAAATATTTATCATGATATAAGGAAATAAATAATAATTTTATTATTGCCTCTAGGGCATATTTCCTTCACCGGTTACGTTGTAATGTTTGATAGCACACAAGGTATTACTCCGGTATCCGGAAGTTGCATAGTCTCATAGTCAAAGGAATATGTATATGTCATGAAGAAAGCATTGGCAATAAAATTTAATGATCATTATGCTAAGCTAACAGATGGGTCTTGTCCATCACATCATTCTCCTAATGATGTGATCCCGTTAATCAAATGACAACACATGTCTACGGTTAGGAAACTTAACCATCTTTGATCAACGAGCTAGTCTAGTAGAGGCTTACTAGAGACACGGTGTTTTATCTATGTATCCACACATGTATCAAATTTCCGGGTAATACAACTGTAGCATGAATAATAAATATTTATCATGATATAAGAAAATATAAATAATAATTTTATTATTGCCTCTAGGACATATTTCCTTCACCTTCTTCAAGATAAAATAATCATCATAGGCCCGAAAACCATTGTAGAGGCGATTGAACATATATAATTCGGCTCATCCAAAATTGACGACCGAAATAGGACTCTAATAGTGCATCAGGGACGAAGTAGATGTCCATCATCATCATATGCCTTGTGCCTTATACCGATTCAGCACTCGATGTCCCGTGATTGACCCCTTGAAACTGAAAACATGCTACTCCGCATGTTGGGCATCTTCAATAACCAGATACATCATCGTCATTTCATCCTCATATTCTTCTTCATTTGACGAGGACATATAAATGAACTCGGCGTAGAAGTACTCTGCAACTGAATAAAAAATGTCAACAAATTTGGATGTGGCATTTGGCCGAACACTTGTCAGGTGTGGTGTCCACCATGGCTGACAATGTGCAGGGGCGGAGGGTACCTAAGCATCGTCGGACCAGGGGCTAAAAGGAGGCGTAGGCAACTCCAGGTTGGCGCCGGATGGAGCGGCGAAGGTCCAGCAACGCCTGGGTGGTAGAGTGGGTGGTACAGCGGCGACGACATTCTTGGACTACACAGATACAGAGGAGGGGGGGCAGAGCGAAGCAAGGCTCTAGATGGGTTTTTTTTGTGGGTACTTGTGGGTGTCGGACTCCTATGTGGCGGTTGTCCGCAAACCTCCCAGTTTTGCTTCCGGTTTGTAGGAATTTAGACGTATTGACCGGTCCGCGGACGTTAATGCATGGCGTTGGATGACACAAAGTGTTTGGACCGCACTGTGCGGACATTTATCAATGTTTTGATGCACACATTTATATAAAAACGTAGTAACCAGAATTGTCTGTCGAAGGACATTTCTATAGAAGATCAGCTTTCATGATACATCTCTCTTTCAGATGCAACAAAGAAATGATGTGGCAAAGCAGTTTCAGACTAACTGCGAGCGAAAGAAACATAGACTGAGTTCACAGTAAATGCTCAAATAACAATTTCCTAAATGATTTTACAAAAATAAAAATGAATAACCAAACGCCGGCCGGGGGTTTCGCGGGTAACCAACAGACTAACAACCAGCGAGATATCCCCCAAACCATTCCACAACAAGACGGAGGCTCCTCCTGACCTCGTCCATTCCCTTCTCTTCCTTTTCTCCTGTCCGGCGTGGTTTACCACTGATTCGCCGTACTAACTGACCACCGCCGTAGCGGCGGCGCGCCGGTCGACGAGAGGCCGCCCCTCCGGATGCGGCATTGCGCACCGGCGATCACGGGGAGGACGGCAAGATGAGCATGATCGACGTGCTGACCCGGGTGGACGCCATCTGCAAGAAGTACGAGAGGTACGACGCCGACAAGCACCGGAATGACGCCGCCGACCCCTTCTCGCGGCTCTACGCCGACATGGACGCCGTGATCGACGAAGCCATCGAGGTCCCGTTCCCCGCCGCCTCCTCGCGTTGCTAGCTGCATGCGGCCTTCCTTGATCCTTGATCCTGCCTGAAATGCCGCGCTCACGGTTCATGTCAAACTGTGATTGAATTCAGAAGTCGGAGCGGGCCGCGAGGGAGACGAACCGGGCGGCGGCGGTGACCCTCAACGCCGGCGTGCGGCGCACCAAGGCGCGGCTCCTGGAGGAAGTGGCCAAGCTCCAGAAGCTAGCCGGCAAGAAGGTGACAAAAACAATCGATCACATTTACACGCCATCAACTCGATCCGAGCTCGTCTCCATAGTTTTCTTCTCGAAATTGATAGATCATCCCGATGAGTTTCCGATACAAGTACGAATGTCTGAACGATTGAACATGCATGCACAGATGAAAGGGGTGTCGCGGGAGGAGATGGCGCTGCGGCCTGATCTGGTCTCGGCATTGCATCAGAGGATCCAGTCGATCCCCGACGGTGGCGGCGCGGCGGATCAGAACGGCGGCGGGAACGCTCGGCCGGGGATCAAGTTTGACTCTTCAGGTTTCCCTTTTTTCTTTCATCTGCAAAGTATCAATTATCATCTCAGCTACTGAAATTGTGTTCAGACTTGCCTCTCATGTTCCGGTGCATTCTTCAGTTAGTACCAGTGTACAGCAACACATTCTTCAGTCTGCATTGCATATCATTCCTCGTGAAAAAACTGTAGTATCTAGCGTGACGATAGAATCCCTCTGATTTTAGGGGATATATTAAAAGGTGCATATCGCATGTAAAGAAAAACACAAGGATTTGGTTCTCTTTCAGAGTTGGAACCAACCATGTTTCTCGTGTTTCAACTTTCAACCAGTTGCAGCTGAAACTTTGGACGAGGGCTACTTCCAGACCAGCGAGGAATCGGAGGCTTTTCGAATGGAGTTCGAGATGCTCCGGATCAAACAGGCAACAATTTTGGCCTCGTGCCCATTAAATCAATTTCTGTAAACTGCTAGCAGTCGACTTTCGAAAACCCTGAATTTACCTTTCTAAATGTGATGTGATGCGCAGGATGAAGGGCTGGACCTCATTTCTGAAGGCCTGGACACGCTGAAAAACCTGGCAGAGGACATTGGTGAGGTCAGTCAGCTGCAAATGCATCAAGTGGCATGCATAATAACCCAAGCTGAATTGACTCTTGAGCTACAATTGACTCTTGATGACGTAATTCTGCAGGAACTGGACAGGCAGGTCCCTCTCATGGACGAAATTGACAGAAAGGTTTTGACCCCATTCTGCTCTTGTAACAAAAAAAATGCTTTCTGGTCCATCCTTCTGTCTTTTCCATAGATGAAAACTGGCTGATATGCATGGTATTTTCTGCAGGTCGACAAGGCTAACACAGAACTAAGAAAGACCAACGTCAGGCTTAAAGAGATAGTCAACCAGGTTGGCTTTGTTGCTCCCTTAGATCCCTGATGAAGAACAACTTTCATTCTTTTGTTCTGCTGACAAATCAAAATCTGGATCTGGGTGTTGTGCAGATTCGATCGACAAGGAACTTCACAGTTGATATCATACTGATATGCATCATTCTTGGCATTGGTGCTTACCTCTACAAGTAAGCACTCGCCAACCCTACTGATTATGCTCCAAGCCAATCTGCTTGCCAGTTTTCATCTCACAATCTCAAACCTCTCTTATTATGCAGCGTACTCGCGCAGTGAATCTTCGTAACATGGTGGCATCAGCAATTTAGCATGCTCTGTTAGAGTAAAATTATGTGTTGTAAGACTACTCTGCTTATTGTTAAAGTTGCCATGCATTTTCGGCATTGTTCCTAGGCATGCCTGAAAAGATCATTATTACTTTTGCAAACGACAACTCCGCTCCACAACTCCGGGAGCGGAGTTGGCGGAGCTATAGTTTAAAACGGCGGAGCTGCACTTCCCCCGCTCTGCAGATTCCAGGAGCGGGCGACTACCGAACAGGGCCTAAGTACTCCCTCCGTCCCATAATATAAGACATTTTTTCGACACTATGACATTTTTTGTGTGTAGCTCAAAAAAATATCTTATTATCCTGTTTTGCACGCAAAAGATCTGCATTGTACTCCCTCCGTCCGAAAATACTTGTCATTGAAATGGATGTATGCAAAAGATCTGCATTGTACTCCCTCCGTCCGAAAATACTTGTCATTGAAATGGATGTATGTAGATGTATTTTAGTTCAAGTAATTCCGAGCGGATGGAGTTAGCAAAGGAATATATGCTCAGGCAGTAAAAATAATGGCGATACACACAAAAAAGACATAACAGAAGACCACAGTAGCAGAAGATATCAACCCATAAATTGCGAGGGTTGTGATCTATTATGGATTCATTTTTGACACAGTCGTGTACAACAACTTCCCAAAATCCCTGTGCCACGGACACAACATAGATTTGCAATGAATCAAACTACATTAACATGCCAGTCAAACTCTACTTTCTACTTTGTTGCCTAGGTGCCTGACAAGCGCATGTTAAAATACAAGACCAGGGAACAAGCATCAAATTTTGCGAAACACAAGATACTCAGTCGACCAAAATTGAGTGGACTGCACGGCAGCTGAGTTCCTCGTGTTGGTCACCGCATCTTGTAGTGTTGTGTTCTGGACACCTTGCACCTATTGCCGTTTATGGCGTATTTCAGCGTAATGTCGATGTCCCGAGGGTTCTTTTTGTTGTTTGCAACTGTCATGCTGCCCGACAGAGTCTCTCCCTCACAGATAGTTACCACATCCTCGAGATACAGAACAGTCTGCTTCCAGTGAGTGGACTTTGATCTGGGCCCTGCAAACAGTAAATTGTGTGTACATTCATCACTACCGGATTGCTTGAAGAAAGGAGCTATACTTTGGATGATAAAAGGTGAGGACAGACAAACCTGTCGAGAAGCCCATCAGCTTATGGCATTTGGTGAATGACACGTTAAAGTAAGCAACAAGAGCATGGATGAAGTCATTACGCTCTGCTACCAATTTGAACGGCACAGTAAATGATGCATCCCCAGATGACATCTTGGAAATATCCATCGTCTGAAACACGCATATCAAATAGACAAAAGGATTTAATCCAATCTGCCAATTGAACAGATATAACACAAAAACAAAAGATAACTTGGTTGAGAAGTACGCCATTACCTTCAGTAACTGACAGTTAGTGACGATCTGATTTTGATCCACAGTATCTACAAGTGGCTCCATCATTGCCTGTTTCTTAATACAGCTCATATCAAAGCCATACACATTATTCCAAACTGCAAGGGTAAAAAATAACGCCATTAGAGAATAAATATGAGTTCAGGAAAACTTCTGAACACATGCTGCATGAAACTCATATGCAGATACTCCAGTGCACCATGCACCACCATACTTACATTCAATTTTGTCCTCCTTGTATTCTGCATCTTCAATTGCAGTAAGATGTAAAGAGGCTTTGTCTGGCAGGACAACACCATCATCAGCCTACATAGAAGCAATAATAACAAAAAGTAATATAAGCTACAATCCAACAAAGTTCCAGTACAAAACAGCAGGTCCGAATATTCAATCAACGTTCCCTCTTGGAGTACCAAGTTAAAAGAAATAACAAAGAAGGAAATGTAAACACTTGAACCCTCTGAAGGGTCACTTACCAGCCATTTATCACGTGCAAAAAGAACAGTGTCCAACATATTCTCAAACAGGAGGAAATAACCCATCCATTCAGAGATTATGACATCTACTTTTGGGACAGGAAGCTCAATTTCTTCAACTTTCCCTTTTATTACCGTAATGACTGCAACGGAAGCAAAATGTAAGTATATCACAACAAGAGATTAACATGCTATAAGAACTATCATAGAATAGATAGTAAAATGACAGGAAATCACCTTCAGAAAATCCATTTGTTTTCACAATTTCCTTTGCCATGTCCGCCATCTGTGAGCATTCAATCTGTAAATGAAAAGAACAACTCTATGTTAGGAAAATGAAAGAAGATTAGAAGCATAGTAACAAGTGACAGGAAGTGTTCATTCGGCCAGAGTAAAATGACAAAAATAATCCCCTGCACCTCAAACTAAGGAATATCTGAAATCCCAAACTTCACAGGACAACATAGACAATCACTTTGTGTGCTTCATTTTTGTCCTTCTTTTTTTGTGCGCATGTGTGGGTGGGGCGTCAGGGGCTTGGTGTGCTATCTATTGTAATACGTACCCAAGGAAACAGAAATGCAAGGCAACAGTAGGATAAACATAGGTTGGTCAATATTTTCTGGCTCTTCATTACCAGAGACATGTTTTTTACATTATTTTCATGGTACTAGAATATATGAGTAGGCAAAGCTAACTATTTCATTCAGATCATAGATAGTTGGGTACACACAACTGTATGGAAGACAAGTGCTTCAGCCAATATACCAGTTTATTCAAATAAAGGGCATTCATTACAATAGCTTTGGATAACTAAATCACCATTGTAGACTTGAATTGAAAACATGAATTTAGTACACTGACCGCATAGACATGCTTAGCTCCTGCCTTTGCACAAAAAAGTGATAGGATACCGGTCCCAGCACCAACATCAAGGACTATTTTGTCCTTGAAAAGAAAGTTATTCTGGGTGATAACATTTTGATATGATCTTGTCCGAACAACATCTTTTAGCATTTCCTGCAACCAATACATGGAAAATAATTGGCACCACACATATTTGGTCGGCGCATCTAAAGAGTAAAACAAGGACTATTATACAACGATGAAAAATTGCGAGAGAGAAGGGGGGGTAGTGTTTCATTCAGAACTGCTTACTTCATGAATCCCTGCAAAACAAACACCAAGGGTAAAGTATAAGTACAAAATAAACTATTGCAAAACAGACACTACATTTTAGACAGTTCATGGAAGTAACACATATGACATAATAAAATAATAAGTGATACACTCAATCCAGTAAGGAACTCAGGAACTATATACTTCGATGCTAATGATGTTTGCCAGTGCGAAACAGCATAAACATGATAAAACCACCAATAAAAGAGCAAGACTTCAAAAGACCACCATCCTGACACTAGAACATGGCTAGACTATTAAACAGAACAAGAAAATGGCCCTTTTCCATACAATGTCACACTAAAACACAGCATAAAAAATTTAGCACCAAACAACTAGGCAGTGAACATGGGGACAAAAGGTAACTAATACAGCACCTAACAATAATAAGCACATGAAAGAACACAAGTAGTAAGGATCACCAACTTTTACCACCAGACGAAAACAAGCAACTACAGGTTTTCAAAAATTCCAACTAGTGAACGCAGCTTAACTAAAGGTCAAATTTTCATTCAGCAGAGCAACAACCTATGGTCAAATTAAAAATGACACCATCAAATATCTGGTGGATCAACAAAAGCAAGAACCAAAACAGCCTATAATCCACCAGAGCTATTGCCAATAAAACAATCTCATTTTCACCAATCATCACGTTTATAGGGTGAGAATTAATTTTTGATCCAACTGAGGGAACTCCTACAGTTCAGGTACACTAATTATTTCGCATGCTGCACTAGACCTGCAAAAGATCAATCTTTGGCACCAATATTGTCGCCAATACAACCGGACGGTACAACACCTCATGCTCTCCCATAAACTAGTCAATCAAAGATTGGGAAAAAAAATCCCCAATGCCGCGGGCTATAACAGAAATCCACGGGGAAACGGCGTGTGTTCTCGATTCGGAGCGAGCGCGCGTACCGAAGTGGGAGTAGGAGTCGAAGTAGTAGTCGGCGCTGGTCTTGTCGTTGCCGATGACCTCCTCCCCGGGCGCGGCGGGGCTCTCCTCCACCTCCATCCCGACCTCCTCGGCCACCTCGTCGGCGTCCTCGAACCTGAGCCTGGACGCCGTCGCCTCCGCGAGGCCGCCGTTGGCGTCGCGGCTGCCGCTGCCCTTGCGCCGATCCATCTCGCCCGGCGCTGGTGGGTTTTTGGCTGGCTTGCTCGCTCGCTCTGGCGCGCCGCAAAGCAGGGGAGGCTGGGCTAGGCTAGGGTTTTGGGAGGGGAGGGAGGGACGGGAACGCGGAGGTTTTATATCGGCGTAAATATCTCAGTCCGGCGTGGCAACGGCGTGCTGACTCCGCCTTGTGTGGCTCCAACTGCACAAGGGGTCAGAGTCGGACTCCACACAAATTCGGCAAAATTGTTGCCGTCGGCGACTATACTTTGTGGTGCATATTTGGAAAATACTCACTCCGTTTATAAGTATTTGTCTTTTTAATAAAGATTTTAAATGGACTATCATATACGGATGTATATAGATATATTTTAGAGTGTGGATTCATTTATTTTGCTCCTTATGTAATCACTTGTTGAAATTTCTAGAAAGACAAATATTTAAAAACGGAGGGAGTAGGTTACAGTTCGGTAAAGCACATCTACATATGCTCTAAGAGCATCTCCAACAGCCACACAACGCTCGGCGCGCTAAAAAAACGTTTACAGCGCCGGAGTCGTGAGTTTTTGCGTGGCGAGGGGCGCTTGCTCCAGTGGCTGCTGCAAAGTATAGCGCGTGTGATCCGCTCCAGCAGCCGCTGCAAAAAAACTGTGCGCGCTCAACGCAAACAACATTGCACTCCAAACACAATCAAGAGAATCAAACACAAACAAAATAAATCAACAATAAATGGTTTAATTTTATTATTACAACTCAAACAAATAGTTTATCTTGCAATACAACAAATAATTCAACAATACAACATCAAACAAACAAATAATGATGCTCTATGTCGGCCATTCCATGCCCACCACTCCTTGATGAGATTCTTCTGAAGATCATCGTGCGTTTCGTCACGTCAAATGGCAATGATAGGAGGCAACAAATCGGGCCACCCTTGCACCCCTCTGCCGCACTCGCACAGGATGTCCTCGGAGCTCATACTAAGAGTAGTCTAAATCTTGGTCACGCTCATTCTCGATGATCATGTTGTGCATGATCACACAAGCTTGCATGATGTACCAAAGCATTTTTTTATTTCAAAATCTAGCCGGTCCTCTCCACGATGGCAAAATGGCTTGCAAAATCCCAAAAGCTCTCTCCATATCTTTCCTAGCCGCCGCCTGAGCATTGTGAAAATCAAGATTTTTCTTACCTTCCGATTTTTTCGACGGCTTCACAAATGTTTGCCACTTTGGGTAGATGCCATCCGCAAGATATTAGCCATAGTTATATGTATGGCAATTTGCTACAAACTGCACCGGTGGTAGTTCAGCATTTTCAATCTTATTCAGGAGTGGTGACCGATTAACAACGTTGATATTGATATGTCTCCAACGTATCTATAATTTATGAAGCATTCATGCTATTATATTATCCATCGTAGATATTTTATATGCATTTATATGCTGTTTTATATGATTTTTGGGACTAACCTATTAACCTAGAGCCCAGTGCCAGTTTCTGTTTTCTCTTTGTTTTTGAGTTTTACAGAAAAGGAATACCAAACGGAGTCCAATT
The DNA here is from genome assembly GCF_002162155.2 of Triticum dicoccoides. Taxonomy (NCBI): domain Eukaryota; kingdom Viridiplantae; phylum Streptophyta; class Magnoliopsida; order Poales; family Poaceae; genus Triticum; species Triticum dicoccoides. The sequence continues at coordinate 355,231,551 of NC_041389.1, forward strand.
GACGTGCCAATTTTTGATGATTTTTGTGGACCAAAAGAAGCCCCTGGAGTGAAAGAGTTGGGCCAGAAGAGTCCCGGGCTGCCCACGAGGATGGGGGTGCGCCCACCCCCTGGGGCGCGCCCCCTGCCTCGTGGACAGTCCGGAGACCCCCCTGACGTGAAATCAACGCCAACCTCTCCTATAAATACAGAAACCTTCAGGAAATAACCTAGATCGAAAGTTCCGCCGCCGCAAGCCTCTGTAGGCACGAGAAATCAATCTAGGCCCTCTCTGGCACCCTGCCGGAGGGCGCCATCATCACCGGAGGCCATGGAGAAGGATCCCGGAGGGGCCATCATCGCCATGAAGGCCAAGGACCAGAGGGGGAACCTCTCCCCATCCAGGGGGGGATGCCATGGAGGAGCAAGCACAAGGGGGAGAATCTCTCCTCCTCTCTCTCGGTGGCGCTAGAGTGCCATCGGGAGAGGAATCATCGCCGCGGTGATCGTCTTCATCAACATCACCATCATCATCACCATCCTCATCTCTTTTACGCGGTCCACTCTCCCGCACCCCATTGTAATCCCTACTTGAACATGGTGCTTTATGCCACATATTATGATCCAATGATGTGTTGCCATCCTATGATATTTTGAGTAGATATCCTTTGTCTTTGGGTTGATTGATGATCTAGATTGGTATGAGTCGTATTTTTTACTTTGGTGCTGTCCTATGGTGCCCTCCGTGTCGCGCAAGCGTGAGGGATTCCCGCTGTAGGGTGTTGCAATATGTCCATGGTTTACTTATTGTCTGCGTTGCATGAGTGACTGAAACACAAACACGGATAAGTGGGACATGGCGTATGGGAATAAAGAGAACTTGATACTTTAATGCTATGGTTGGGTTTTACCTTAATGATCTCTAGTAGTTGCGGATGCATGCTAGAGTTCCAATCATAAGTGCATATGATCCAAGAAGAGAAAGTATGTTAGTTTATGCCTCTCGCTCACATGAAATTGCAATGACGACTACCGGTCTTGTTAACAATTGTCTAGGATAATTTCGCACACCGACCCATCATTATTCCACACTCGATGTTTATAATATTTAGTAATATATTCTAACTTTATGATAACAGCACCTACTTTTATATTTTAGTTCTCCGATATCATGCAAAGTTATGCTCTTCATACCCACAACGTAGTTTTATTTCTCATATCTAGTTGGAAGCAAACGTTTGGTGTACGTAGAGTCGTATCAGTGGCAGATAGGACTTGAGAGAATATTGATCTTACCTTTAGCTCCTTGTGGGTTCGACACTCCATACTTATCACTTCCACCTTTGGAAATTGCTACGATGATCCCCTGCACTTGGGGATTATCAAGCTCTTTTTTGGCGTCGTTGCCGGGGAGCAATAGCATGGGGTTGATATTTTCGTGTGTGCTTGTTTGCTTTCTTCACTAAGTAGATTTTGTTTTTCCTTTTTGTTTCTGTTTAGTTGTGGGTGAAACATACAAAAAAATTAAAGAATGAAAATACCAAAAAAAATTACTTGCCTCTCATGCCTAAACAATTTTTCAATAAGAGAAGTGATTGGAAAGTTATGCATTGAAGAAGTGAGGGTCGACCTTGAGCACTTGTGTTCATGCTCACGGAAACAATGTAGAACTTTTCATGGAAGTTTCTCTGTAAATAATTATCCCCTTGTGTATATCCATTGTATTATAAAAATAATGTGCCAAGCTTTGGTTTTAGGATGATTAGATTGCTTGTTTACTTTGTGCAGAACAAAAACAGAAACTTTGGCTGTAACGCGTGATTTTACATTTTTTATTGGAAGGTCAAATATGTCTAATTTTTTTTGCATATTACTTCTGTAAAAAATTCAGATTGTAATATTTATTTCATAATTGTTAGAGTTACAGAAGTTACTAAACTTCCAGATTACTACAGACTGTCCTGTTTTTGACAGATTCTGTTTTTCGCGTGTTGTTTGCTTATTTTGATGAATCTATGGCTAGTATCGGGGGGTATGAACCTTAGAGAAGTTGTAATACAGTAGGTTTAACACCAATATAAATAAATAATAAATTCATTACAGTACCTTAAAGTGGTAGTTTGCTTTATTACACTAACGGATCTCACAAATTTTTTGTAAGTTTTTGTGGATGAAGTGTTTGAAGAACGAGGAGTTACCGATGTGAAAAGAATAAAGAGAGGCAAGAGTTAAAGCTTGGGGATGCCCAAGGCACCCCAAGTAAATATTTCAAAGGATACTCAAGCATCTAAGCTTGGGGATGCCCCGGAAGGCATCCCCTCTTTCTTCTTCCAACAAATATCGGTATACCTCGGTTTTGTTTTGTTTACAAGATTTGTGTCCTTTGTGTTTTTATTTTTCCTTAAGAACCATGCTAGTATGAGATATTCCTTCATTGATTTATATAATACTTCATGTGCTTAACTTAAATTTTTTAAGTATGATCTTATAGAATTGCTCTTTGTGCTTCACTTAAATCATTTGAGTATGGTTTTACAGAATGCTTTGTGTGCTTCACTTATATATTTTGAGCTTGGATATTGGTTAATCTATATTAATTGTAGAATTATCCATGAACTTTACTTATATCTTTTGGAGTATGAATAATACTATCATCTAAAGCAGGTTTGGAAGAGTGTCAACTTTAGGAATTAGTGATCCCACTATTCCGAATGAGAAGAGTTTTGCTTATGTGGAGAGTAGTAAAATTTCTATGCTTATAGATCATGAAAAGAATGCTTTATGATTGTTGAATTCATTCATGATGCTACTGAAAATTATTATGAGGAAGAAATATATGCTTGTAGGAGTTGCGATAATATCAAGTTTCCTCTCTATGTGCTTAAAGTTTTGAAGTTATACTTGTTTTGCCTTTCTATGCTAGTTGATTCTTGTTCCTATAAATTATGTGTTCACAAAATCCCTAGGCATAGGAAGTGGGTTAGATTCAATTGTGCTAGTCATATTCTTCGTGATGCTCTTTTTATGTTTCAATTCTTTTCTTTTATGTGAGCATCATTGAAATCATCATGCCTAGCTAAAAGGCATTAAAGAAAAGCGCTTGTTGGGAGACAACCCAATATTTATCCTTACTGTTTTTGTGTGTCTATATGATTAATCTACTGTAGTAATCATGTTTTATAGCTTTTTGTTTCAATAAAGTGCCAAGTAAGACCTTTGGGAAGACATGGGTGAAGTCTTTGCAATCTTGCCATAAAAAACAGAAACTTTGCGCTCACGAGAATAGATGCCATTTCTTAGTGGAGAGTGATTTCAGGTTGATTCTTTTTGCAGATGATTAGTAGATAAATTCCCCACATCCACAAATTTATTTCATAATTTTTGGAGTAGCAGAAGTATGGTTGTTGTTCAGATCATTACAGACTGTTCTGTTTCTAACACATTCTATTTTCATTGCATAGTTTGCTTGTTTTCTAGTTTCTATGACTTGTATTTCTCAATATAAATTGTAGAAATGATATGGTATAGTAGGCATTGTGTGAGAAAAATTATGAAACTTGTCTTTGACAGTACCAAAGTAAATGGTTTACTCTTTATCATACTAACCTATCTCACGAAGTTCTGTAAAGTTTTATGTGATTGAAGTTTTCAAGCTTTGGGTGAGATATCTATATGAGGAGAATAAGGAGTGGAAATACCCTAAGCTTGGGGATGCCCAAGGCACTCCAAGGTAATATTCAAGGAAGACTCAAGCGCCTAAGCTTGGGGATACCCCGGAAGGCATCCCCTCTTTCGTCTTCAAAACTATCGGTATACCTTACTTGGAGCTATATTTTTATTCGTCACATGATATGTGTTTTGCTTGGAGCGTATTTTCAATTTTACTCATTGTTTGAATAAAATCATTGGATCTGAAATCTTGAATAAAAAAGAATCCTCCCATGGCTAGCTAATTATTTGACTACTCAGTGTTCTTCACTTATATCTTTTGGAGTAGTTTGTCATTTGCTCACGTGCTTCACGTATATCCTATGAGTAAATGGTTGAATGAATTGAATATCATAAATCTGAATTTATATACGTTTCATATGCTTATAACATGGGGAGTAATGACTTCACACATAATAAGTATAGGTAGTAAACTCACTGAAAGTTAGCAAACGCAGAATTGGTCACTTGAACAATTCATAAAAGAATATTGAAGGAAGAGAGATTTCACGTATAAATATATTATCTTGGACATTTTTTTGTAATTGTGAGCACTCATTAAAATATGACATGCTAAAAAGTTGATGTTGGACAAGGAAGACAACTTAATGGGTTATGTTTTCCTATATCCGAAATGTTATATTGTCTTGGATCATCCAACATGTCGAGCTTGCCTTTCCCTCTCATGCTAGCCAAATTCTTTGCACCAAGTAGAAATACTACTTGTGCTTCCAAACATCCCTTAAACCAGTTTTGCCATGAAAGTCCATCATACCTACCTAAGGATTGAGTAAGATCCTTCAAGTAAGTTGTCATTGGTGCATGCAATAAAAATTTCTCTCTAAATATGTATGATCTATTAGTGAAAAGAAAATAAGCTTCATACGAACTTGTGATAGGGAAGAAATAAAAGTGACGGACTGCATAATAAAGGTCTCTATCACAAGAGGCAATATAAAGTGACGTTCTTTTGCATTAAGATTTTGTGCATCCAACCTTAAAAGCACATGACAACCTTTGCTTCCCTCTGCGAAAGGCCTATCTTTTATTCTTGTCTTATACTTTATACAAGAGTCATGGTGATCTTCAACTTTTCTTTTTACATTTTATCCTTTTGGCAAGCACATTGTGTTGGAAAGATCCTGATATATATCCAATTGGATGAAAGTTATCATGAACTATTATTGTTGACATTACCCTTGAGGTAAAAGGTTGGGAGGCGAATCTATAAGCGCCTATCTTTCTCTGTGTCTGATTAAAACTTTGAACCCATAAATATGACGTGAGTGTTAGCAATTGTGAAAGATTAAATGATAGTTGAGTATGTGGAGTTTGCTGAATCAAAGCTCTGACATAGACCCTTCCTGAAAATAAGACGAATTGCAATTGTTTGATGACTGAGAATATAGTTTGTTAGTTTCCAGAAGGTTTATGATCTATACTTTAACATGTGAATAGCTTGTTACTTGATCATGAAAAAATTTATGAGATGAGATACTGTTATGACATATGATGATGCTAGAAAAGGTGATTCAAATTATCATTTATCACTTGTGCACCTGCTAGCATTCACACTTCATAAATTATTTATTTTATCATTTACCTACTCGAGGACGAGTAGGAATTAAGCTTGGGGATGCTGGTACGTCTCCAACGTATCTATAATTTATGAAGCATTCATGCTATTATGTTATCCATCATAGATGTTTTATGTGCATTTATATGCTATTTTATATGATTTTTGGGACTAACCTATTAACCTAGAGCCCAGCGCCAATTTCTATTTTCTCTTTGTTTTTGAGTTATACAGAAAAGGAAAACCAAACGGAGTTCAATTGATGTGCCAATTTTTGATGATTTTTTATGGACCAAAAGAAGCCCCTGGAGTCAAAGAGTTGGGCCAAAAGATTCCCGGGCTGCCCACGAGGATGGGGGGTGCGCCCACCCCCCTCGGGCCCACCTGCCTCGTGGACAGCCCGAAGACCCCCCTGACGTGAAATCAACGCCAACCTCTCCTATTAATACAGAAAACTTCGGGAAATAACCTAGATCGGAAGTTCCGCCGCCGCAAGCCTTTATAGCCACGAGAAATCAATATAGGCCCTCTCTGGCACCCTTTCGGAAGAGGCCATCATCATCGGAGGCCATAGAGAAGCATCCCGGAGGGGCCATCATCACCATGAAGGCCAAGGACCAGAGGGCAAACCTCTCCCCATCCAGGGGAGGCCATGGAGGAGAAAGCACAAGGGGGAGAATCTCTCCTCCTCTCTCTCGGTGGCGCCGGAGTGCCATCGGGAGGGGAATCATCGCCGCGGTGATCGTCTTCATCAACATCACCACCATCATTGATACGTCCATTTTGCATCATGCTTTTATATCAATATTTATTTCATTATGGGCTGTTATTACACGTTATGTCACAATACTTATGGCTATTCTCTCTTATTTTGCAAGGTTTACCATGAAGAGGGGGAATGCCGGCAGCTGGGATTCTAGCTGGAAAAGGAGCAAATATTGGGAACCTATTCTGCACAGCTCCAAAAGTCCCGCAACTCCATGAAAGTCATTTTGGATTTAATAAAAATTATTGAGCAAAGAAAGTACCTGAGGGGGCCCACACCCTGGCCAGGAGGGTGCCCCCCCCTACTGGGCGCCCAACTTCTCCTATATGAGGTCTTTTGTCCTGGAAAAAAATTATAAGGAAGCTCACGGGACGAAACTCCGCCGCCACGAGGCGGAACCTTGGCGGAACCAATCTAGGGCTCCGGCAGAGCTGTTCTGCCGGGGACACTTCCCTCCGGGAGTAGGAAATCATCACCATATCATCACCAACGATCCTCTCATCTGGATGGGGTCAATCTCCATCAGCATCTTCACCAGCACCATCTCCTCTCCAAACCCTAGTTCATCTCTTGTACCCAATCTTGTATCAAAACCACAAATTGGTACCTGTGGGTTGCTAGTAGTGTTGATTACTCCTTGTAGTTGATGCTAATTGGTTTACTCGGTGGAAGATCATATGTTCAGATCCTTAATGCATATTAATACCCCTCTGGTTATGAACATGAATATGCTTTGTGAGTAGTACATTTGTTCCTGAGGACATGGATGAAGTCTTGCTATTAGTAGTCATGTGAATTTGGTATTCGTTCGATATTTTGATGAGATGTATGTTGTCTCTCCTCTAGTGGTGTTATGTGAACGTCGACTACATGACACTTCACCATTATTTGGGCCTAGAGGAAGGCATTGGGAAGTAATAAGTAGATGATGGGTTGCTAGAGTGATAGAAGCTTAAACCCTAGTTTATGCGTTGCTTCGTAAGGGGCTGATTTGGATCCACATGTTTCATGCTATGGTTAGGTTTACCTTAATACTTATTTTGTAGTTGCGGATGCTTGCAATAGGGGTTAATCATAAGTGGGATGCGTGTCCAATTAAGGGCAATACCCAAGCACCGGTCCACCCACATATCAAATTATCAAAGTACCGAACGCGAATCATATGAGCGTGATGAAACTAGCTTGACGATAATTCCCATGTGTCCTCGGGAGCGCTTTTCTCATTATAAGAAATTGTCCAGACTTGTCCTTTGCTACAAAAAGGATTGGGCCACCTTGCTGCACCTTATTTACTTTCATTGCTTGTTACCCGTTATAATTTATCTTATCACAAAACTATCTATTACCTACAATTTCAGTGCTTGCAGAGAATACCTTACTGAAAACCGCTTGTCATTTCCTTCTGCTCCTCGTTGGGTTAGACACTCTTACTTATCGAAAGGACTATGATAGATCCCCTATACTTGTGGGTCATCAAGACTCTTTTCTGGCGCCGTTGCCGGGGAGTGAAGCGCCTTTGGTGAGTGGAACTTGGTATGGAAACATTTATATAGTGTGCTGAAATTTTTTGTCACTTGTTACTATGGAAACTAATCCTTTGAGGGGCTTGTTCGGGGTATCTTCGCCCCGACTAGTAGAGCAAAGAGTTGCTCCTCAACCTACTGAACCTACTGAAAATGTTTACTTTGAAATTCCTTCGGGTATGATAGAGAAACTGCTAGCTAATCCCTTTGCAGGAGATGGAACATTGCATCCCAGTTTACACCTTATCTTTGTGGATGAAGTTTGTGGATTATTTAAGCTTGCAGGTATTCCCGATGATGTTGTTAAGAGGAAGGTCTTCCCTTTATCTTTCAAGGGAGATTCTTTGACATGGTATAGGCTATGTGATGATACGGAATCTTGGAACTATAAACGATTGAAGTTGGAATTTCACCAGAAGTTCTATCCTATGCATCTTGTTCACCGTGATCTTAATTACATATATAATTTCTGGCCTCGGTAAGGAGAAAGCATCGCTCAAGCTTGGGGGAGGCTTAAGTCAATGTTATATTCATGCCCCAATCATGAGCTCTCAGAGAAATGATTATTCAAAAAATTTATGCTCGGCTTTCTCTCAATGATCGCACCATGCTCGATACTTCCTGTGCTAGTTCTTATATGATGAAGACTACTGAATTTAAGTGGGACTTATTGGAAAGAATTAAATGCAACTCTGAAGATTGGGGTTCCGGCAATGGTAAGGAGTCAGGTATAATACCTAAGTTTGATTGTGTTAAATCTTTTATGGATACCGATGCTTTTCTTGGATTTAGCGCTAAATATGGACTTGACTCTGAGATAGTAGCTTCTTTCTGTGAATCTTTTGCTGCTCACGTTGATCTCCCTAAGGAGAAGTGGTTTAAATATAATCCTCCCATTGAAGTAAAAGTAGTTGCACTTATTACAGTTGAAGAGAATACTATCACTTATAATGATCCTGTTGTTCCTACTACTTATGTTGAGAAACCACATTTTCCTGTTAGAATAAAGAATCATGCTAAAGCTTCAACTGTTGTTCGTAAGAGTAATACTAGAACTTATACACCTCCTGAGCAAATTAAAATTGAACCTAGTATTGTTATGGTTAAAGATCTCCTAGATGATAATATAGATGGGCATGTTATTTACTTCTGTGGTGAAACTGTTAATATTGTTAGACCCGATGCTAAGATACATAGACTTGTTGTAGGCATGCCTGTTATTTCTGTTAAAATAGGAGATCATTGATATCATGGCTTATGTGATATGGGTGCTAGTGCTAGTGCAATACCTTTTTGCTTATACCAAGAAATTATGCACGATATTACACCCGCTGAGTTGGAAGATATTGATGTTACAATTAAGCTTGCCAATAGAGATACTATTAAACCAGTTGGGATTGTTAGAGATGTTAAAGTCTTGTGTGGGAAAGTTAAATACCCTGCTGATTTCCTTGTTCTTGGTTCCCCACAAGATGACTTTTGTCCCATTATATTTGGTAGACCCTTCTTGAATACTGTTAATGCTAGGATTGATTGTGAAAAGGATGTTGTCACGATTGACTTGGATGATATGACTCATGAGTTTAATTTTGCTAAATTTCGTAGACAACCCCGTGATAAAGAGTTACCTAGTAAAGATGAAATAATTGGTCTTGCTTCTATTGTCGTGCCTCCTACTGATCCGCTAGAACAATATTTGCTAGACCATGAAAATGATATGTTTATGAATGAAAGAAGGTAAATAGATGAAGTATTCCTTCAGCAGGTTCCTATTTTGAAACACAACTTACCTGTTGAAATCCTAGGGGATCCTCCTCCACCCAAGGGTGATCCCGTGTTTGAGCTAAAACCATTACCTGATAATCTTAAATATGCTTATCTTGATGAAAAGAAAATATATCCTGTTATTATTAGTGCTAACCTTTCAAAGTAGGAAGAGGAAAGATTATTGAAAACTCTGAAGAAGCATCGTGCTGCTATTGGATATACTCTGGATGATCTTAAGGGCATTAGTCCCACTCTATGCCAACACAAAATTAAAGTGGAGAAAGATGCCAAACCAGTTAGAGATCCTCAACGACGATTAAACCCTAAGATGAAAGAAGTGGTAAGAAAGGAGATACTAAAGCTCCTTGAGGCAGGTATAATTTATCCCATTGCTGATAGTGAATGGGTAAGTCATGTCCATTGTGTCCCTAAAAAGGGAGGTATTACTGTTGTTCCTAATGATAAAGATGAATTGATTTCGCAAAGAATTATTACAGGTTATAGGATGGTAATTGATTTCTGTAAGTTAAATAAAGCTACTAAGAAAGATCATTACCCTTTACCTTTTATTGATCAAATGCTAGAAAGACTATCTAAACATACACATTTCTGCTTTCTAGATGGTTATTCTGGTTTCTCTCAAATACCTGTGTCAGCGGAAGATCAATCAAAAACTACTTTTACTTGCCCTTTCGGTACATTTGCTTATAGATGTATGCCTTTTGGTTTATGTAATGCACCTGCTACCTTTCAAAGATGCATGATGGCTATATTCTCTAACTTCTGTGAAAAGATTTGTGAGGTATTCATGGATGACTTCTCCATCTATGGATCCTCTTTTGATGATTGCTTAAGCAACCTTGATCAAGTTTTACAAAGATGTGAAGACACTAGTCTTGTCCTGAATTGGGAAAAGTGTCACTTTATGGTTAATGAAGGCATTGTCTTGGGGCATAAAATTTCTGAAAGAGGTATTGAAGTTGATAAAGCTAAAGTTGATGCTATTGAAAAGATGCCATGTCCCAAGGACATTAAAGGTCTAAGAAGTTTCCTTGGTCATGTCGGTTTTTACAGGAGGTTCATTAAGGATTTTTCTAAAATATCTAGGCCTCTGACTAATTTATTGCAAAAAGATATTCCTTTTGTCTTTGATGATGATTGTGTAGAAGCATTTGAAGTACTTAAGAAAGCTTTGATCACTGCACCTATTGTTCAGCCACCTGATTGGAATTTACCCTTTGAAATTATGTGTGATGCTAGTGATTATGCTGCAGGTGCTGTTCTAGGGCAAAGAGTTGATAAGAAATTAAATGTTATTCAATATGCTAGTAATACTCTTGATGCTGCCCAAAGAAATTATGCTACTACCGAAAAAGAATTCTTAGCAATTGTATTTGCTTGTGATAAGTTCAGACCTTACATTGTTGATTCTAAAGTTACTATTCACACTGATCATGCTGCTATTAAATATCTTATGGAAAAGAAATATGCTAAACCTAGACTTATTAGATGGGTTCTCTTGCTTCAAGAATTTGATTTACATATTATTGATAGAAAGGGAGCTGAGAACCCCGTTGCAGATAACCTGTTTAGGCTAGAGAATGTTCTTGATGACCCACTACCTATTGATGATAGTTTCCCTGATGAACAATTAGCGGTCATTAATGCTTTTCGTACTGCTCCATGGTATGTTGATTATGCTAATTTCATTGTTGCTAAATTTATACCACCTAGTTTCACATACCAGCAAAAGAAAAAGTTCGTTTATGATTTAAGACATTACTTTTGGGATGACCCACACCTTTATAAAGAAGGAGTAGATGGTGTTATTAGACGTTGTGTACCTGAGCATGAACAGGAACATATCCTACGCAAGTGTCACTCCGAATCATATGGAGGACACCACGCTGGAGACAGAACTGCACATAAGGTATTGCAATCCGGTTTTTATTGGCCTACTCTCTTCAAAGATGCTCGTAAGTTTGTCTTGTCTTGTGATGAATGTCAAAGAATTGGTAATATTAGTAGACGTCAAGAAATGCCTATGAATTATTCTCTTGTTATTGAACCATTTGATGTATGGGGCTTTAATTATATGGGACCTTTTTCTGCCTCTAATGGATATACACATATTTTAGTTGTTGTTGATTACGTTACTAAGTGGGTAGAAGCTATTCCAACTAGTAGTGCTGATCATAACACCTCTATTAAGATGCTTAAAGAAGTTATTTTTCCGAGGTTTGGAGTCCCTAGATACCTTATGACTGATGGTGGTTCACATTTTATTCATGGTGCTTTCCGTAAAATGCTTGCTAAGTATGATGTTAATCATAGAATTGCATCTCCTTATCACCCATAGTCTAGTGGTCAAGTAGAGTTGAGCAATAGAGAGCTTAAATTAATTTTGCAAAAGACTGTCAATAGATCTAGAAAGAATTGGTCCAAAAAAACTTGATGATGCATTATGGGCCTATAGAACCGCATATAAAAATCCAATGGGTATGTCTCCGTATAAGATGGTTTATGGAAAAGCTTGTCACTTACCTCTTGAACTTGAACATAAGGCATATTGGGCCATTAAAGAGCTCAACTATGATTTCAAACTTGCTGGTGAGAAGAGGTTATTTGACATTAGCTCACTTGATGAATGGAGAACCCGGGCTTATGAGAATGCCAAGCTGTTTAAAGAAAAAGTTAAAAGATGGCATGACAAAAGAATACAAAAGCGAGAATTTAACGTAGGCGATTATGTGTTGCTATTCAACTCTCGTTTAAGGGTTTTTGCAGGAAAACTTCTCTCTAAATGGGAAGGTCCTTACGTTATCGAGGAGGTCTATCGTTTCGGTGCCATAAAAATCAACAACTTCGAAGGCACAAGTCCGAGGGTGGTGAACGGTCAAAGAATCAAACATTATATCTCAGGTAACCCTATTAATGTTGAAACTAATATTGTTGAAACCGTAACCCCGGAGGAATACATAAGAGACACTTTCCAGAACGTTCCAGACTCCGAAAAGGAATAGGTATGTGGTACGGTAAGTAAACCGACTCCAAAACAGTTCTGATGGCAATTTTTCTCCGTTTTGGAATATTGAAGAATTTTTGGAAGAGGAAGTAGTCCGAGAAGGACACGAGGCATCCACGAGGGTGGAGCCCCCCCCCTATAGGGCGCTCCCCCCTATCTCGTGGACACCTCATGTGCCTCCCAGACTCCATTTTCTTGCACATTGCGTATTTTGGTCGGTAAAAATTTATTATATAATCTCTCGAAAGTTTTGACCACCGTATCACGCAAAAATCTTCTGTCTTTGTTTCGAGCTATTTTCCTGACAGATCTAGAGCATCATGACGTCACCCTCCTCCAATAATGAAGACAAGGATGCTTGGCTATTGAAGATAGAGCTGAAAAGAGAAGGGCCGGAGGAGATCAACAGGGATGAAGGGATCAAGAAGGTCATGGAGGATCAAGCTCCGGTGGCGAAAGAAGAAGACATCCCTCAACCTCTTCCTAACCTCTTTACCCCGACCAAGATTGAAGCTTTAAAGATGATTGAGTTAGCTCACATACAAAATAAGTATCTCACACAGGAAAATATTTTGTTGAAGGATCATAACGCCGGGATCAAGGGCATTATCTGCAAGTTGGAGGAGCTTTTACGCTTGATGTGCGATTATCCACCGTCATCAGCACCGCCTTCATCACCTCCGAGGACATAATCACATGGGTATGGGCACTCCCCTTGGCAACTGCCAAGCTTGGGGGAGGTGCCCCGGTATCGTATCACCATCACACTCCTATCTTTACCGTTTTACTTAGTTCGATCCTTTTAGTAGTATCTTGATCTAGTAGATTTAAGCTTTGGTATGAATTAGTTTTGAGTTTTGCTTTGTGATCTCTCTATGTAATCGAGTCCGTGAGTTATCTATAATAAAGATTAGTGTTGAGTCCAGGGCTTTTGCTATCTTGCTATGATCTTGATAAAAATAGAAAGAATAAAAAGAACAAAAGAGTTCATATTGACCTTGTGGATAGTAATGCCTTCACATATAGAAAGTATGAGGCTTAAAAGTTGTTGAGAGTTGACAAACATAGTTTTGGTCATCGTTGCAATTAATAGAAAGTAATAAGGAGAGAGAGGTTTTCACATATAAATATACTATCTTGGACATCTTTTATGATTGTGAGCACTCATTAAAGTATGACATGCTAAAGAGTTGACGTTGGACAAGGAAGACAACATAATGGTTTATGTTTTCTCGCATTCCAGTTAAAGTATATTGTCATGGATCTTCCTAGCATGTCGATCTTGCCTTTCCCCCTCATGCTAGCCAAATTCCTAGCACCAAGTAGAGATACTACTTGTGCTTCCAAATATCCTTAAACCCAGTTTTGCCATGAGAGTCCACCATATCTACCTATGGATTGAGTAAGATCCTTCAAGTAAGTTGTCATCAATGCAAGCAATAAAAATTGCTCTCTAAATATGCATGACTTATTGGTGCGGAGAAAATAAGCTTTATACGATCTTGGTACAGAAGCAATAAAAGTGAAGAACTACATAATAAAGGTCCATACACAAGTGGCAATATAAAGTGACGTTCTTTCGCATTAAGATTTTGTGTATCCAACCCTAAAAGCGCATGACAATCTCTGCTTCCCTCTGCGAAGGGCCTATCTTTTACTTTATGTCTTATTACTTTATGCAAGAGTCAAGGTGATCACCACCTTTCCCTTTTTCATTTTATCCTTTGGCAAGAACCTCATGTTGGAAAGATCCTGATGCATATATCCAATTGGATGTTCGTTAGCATGAACTATTATTATTGACATTACCCTTGAGGTAAAATGTTGGGAGGCAACATTATAAGCCCCTATCTTTCTCAGTGTCCGATTAAAAATCCATAACCATAAGTATTGCGTGAGTGTTAGCAATTGTAGAAGACTATATGATAGTTGAGTATGTGGACTTGCTGAAAAGCTCTATTCTTGACTCTTTCTGATGTTATGATAAATTGCAATTGCTTCAATGACTGAGATTATAGTTTGTTAGTTTCCAATGAAGTTTATGTTCCATACTTGTCATTGTGAATAGATTGTTACTTGAGCATAAGAAATCATATGACAAAATCTATATATGTTGTTGTTATAAGAATGATCATGATGCCCTCATGTCCGTATTTTATTTTTATCGACACCTCTATCTCTAAACATGTGGACATATTTTTCGATTTCGGCTTCCGCTTGAGGACAAGCGAGGTCTAAGCTTGGGGGAGTTGATACGTCCATTTTGCATCATGCTTTTATATCAATATTTATTGCATTATGGGCTGTTATTACAGGTTATGTCACAATACTTATGGCTATTCTCTCTTATTTTGCAAGGTTTACCATGAATAGGGGGAATGCAGGTAGCTGGGATTCTGGTTGGAAAAGGAGCAAATATTGGAAACCTATTCTGCACAGCTCCAAAAGTCCCGCAACTCCACGAAAGTCATTTTTGGATTTAATAAAAATTATTGGGCAAAGAAAGTACCTGAGGGGGCCCACACCCTGGCCAGGAGGGTGGGGGCGCGCCCCCCTACAGGGCGCGCCCCTGTCTCCTGGGCCCCCTGGTGGCCCTCCGGTGCCCATCTTCTCCTATATGATGTTTTGTCCTGGAAAAAATCATAAGGAAGGTCACGGGACGAAACTCCGCCGCCACGAGGCGGAACCTTGGCGGAACCAATCTAGGGCTCCGGCAAAGCTGTTCTGCCGGGGACACTTCCCTCCGGGAGGGGGAAATCATCACCATCATCATCACCAACGATCCTCTCAAAGGGAGGGGGGCAATCTCCATCAACATCTTTACCAGCACCATCTCCTCTCCAAACCCTAGTTCATCTCTCGTATCCAATCTTGTATCAAAACCACAAATTGGTACCTGTGGGTTGCTAGTAGTGTTGATTACTCCTTGTAGTTGATGCTAATTGGTTTACTTGGTGGAAGATCATATGTTCAGGTCCTTAATGCATATTAATACCCCTCTGATTGTGAACATGAATATGCTTTGTGAGTAGTACGTTTGTTCCTGAGGACATGGATGAAGTCTTGCTATTAGTAGTCATGTGAATTTGATATTCGTTCGATATTTTGATGAGATGTATGTTTCTCTCCTCTAGTGGTGTTATGTGAACGTCGACTACATGACACTTCACCATTATTTGGGCCTAGAGGAAGGCATTGGGAAGTAATAAGTAGATGATGGGTTGCTAGAGTGACAGAAGCTTAAACCCTAGTTTATGCGTTGCTTCGTAAGGGGCTGATTTGGATCCACATGTTTCATGCTATGGTTAGGTTTACCTTAATACTTATTTTGTAGTTGCGGATGCTTGCAATAGGGGTTAATCATAAGTGGGATGCTTGTCCAATTAAGGGCAATACCCAAGCACCGGTCCACCCACATATCAAATTATCAAAGTACCAACCGCGAATCATATGAGCGTGATGAAAGTAGCTTGATGATAATTCCCATGTGTCCTCGGGAGCGCTTTTCTCGTTATAAGAAATTGTCCAGACTTGTCCTTTGCTACAAAAAGGATTGGGCCACCTTGCTGCATCTTATTTACTTTCATTGCTTGTTACCCGTTACAATTTATCTTATCACAAAACTATCTATTACCTACAATTTCAGTGCTTGCAGAGAATACCTTACTGAAAACCGCTTGTCATTTCCTTCTGCTCCTCGTTGGGTTCGACACTCTTACTTATCAAAAGGACTACGATAGATCCCCTATACTCGTGGGTCATCAATCATCTCTTTTACGCGGTCCACTCTCCCGCACCCCGCTGTAATCCCTACTTGAACATGGCATTTTATGCCACATATTATGATCCAATGATGTATTGCCATCCTATGATGTTTTGAGTAGATATCCTTTGTCTTTGGGTTGATTGATGATCTAGATTGGTATGAGTTGTATGTTTTACTTTGGTGTTGTCCTATGGTGCCCTCCGTGTCGCGCAAGCGTGAGGGATTCCCGCTATAGGGTGTTGCAATATGTCCATGGTTTACTTATTGTCTGCGTTGCGTGAGTGACTGAGACACAAACAAGGATAAGTGGGACATGGCGTATGTGAATAAAGAGGACTTGATACTTTAATGCTATGGTTGGGTTTTATAATGATCTTTAGTAGTTGCGGATGCTTGCTAGAGTTCCAATCATAAGTGCATATGATCCAAGAAGAGAAAGTATGTTAGCTTATGCCTCTCCCTCATATGAAATTGCGATGACGACTACCGGTCTTGTTAACAATTGCCTAGGATAATTCCGCACACCGACCATCATTATTCCACACTCGCTATTTATAATATTTAGTAATATATTCTAACTTTATGATAACAACACCTACTTTTATATTTTAGTTCTCCGATATAATGCAAAGTTATCCTCTTTATACCCACAATGTAGTTTTATTTCTCGTATCTAGTTGGAAGCAAACGTTCGGTGTACGTAGAGTCGTATCAGTGGCAGATAGGACTTGAGAGAATATTGATCTTACCTTTAGCTCCTTGTGGGTTCGACACTCCATACTTATCATTTCACCTTTGGAAATTGCTACGGTGATTCCCTGCACCTGGGGATTATCAGATATCATTCAAAGATCCAGGCATTCCAAAAAAAGCATGCCAAATCCAAGTCTCTTGATCGGCCACTGCTTCAAGGATTATAGTGGAACCCTTTTTTTGGCCGTGGAATTGCCCATGCCATGCCTTAGGATAGTTCTTCCAACTCTAATGCATGCAATCTATTGAGCCAAGCATACCTGGAAATCCGTGAGCTTTGTTCATCTCCAAAAGCCTTGTAGTGTCTTCAGCATTGGGAGATCTCAAATACTCCTGGCCAAACACTTGCACTATTTCGACTGTGAAGCGCTTGACACACATGATGGCTTGACTCTCACCCATGGCCAAATGGTCATCAACTAGATCAGCGGGAATACCGTATGCCAACATATGCAAAGCAGCTGTCACCTTCTGAAAGGTGTTATGCCTGAGCTCTCCGGTGGCATCCCTCCTTTGCTAAAAAAACTGATCATGGCTCACCAGTTTCTCTGCAATGCGCCTGGACAACTTGGTGCTCATTCCAAACCGGCGCCGGAAGTATGACTCGGGGTATACGGGATTATCCACAAAACAGTGTCTCATCAATCTGTTGTCGGCATCGATCTTATACCTCCAAATTTACTGCCGAACCATAACCGAACCACCGTGCTTCGATTTTTTATTGATGTGCATAGCTAGGATCATTGCAAGATCCTCCTCCTCTTCAATATCAAATTCTTCTTCCGAAGAATCATATGACGAACTCATCTGCAATGTTGAATTTAAAGTAGTCTATAAAAACTACAAACAACATGCACCAAATTCATGTAAAAATGTGAGGTTGAAGCAATACATACCTTGCAAGCGTTTTGTCGAACACCTTGTGGGCGACCGGGCGCTGTTCGTTGGAGGAATGGCGCGCACGAGGGGTGGTGGCGACTAGTGGGAGATGGAGGAAGCAGCGGTGGCGCGGGGATAGGATGGGGAAGCGCCAGAATGGTCACCGGAACAAATGGGGTGGTGCGGGCAGCGGCGCAAGCACCTGGATTGAGGTAGGTGGAAGTCGCGAGTAGGCGCTTGAGTGTGCAGCGCGCGTGAGCGGGCGCAACAAACGAACGGCGCGCGATGTCATTTCAGACCGCGCACTGAACTACTTATGCCGCACGCGTGGTTTTTGTGCCTCCGCTGGAGCTCCCAGAGCGGTTGCACGCGCACAAAAAATCCAAATTTTCCAGCGCGGCGCTTATATAGCACGACTGTTGGAGATGCTCTAAGTATTGCATATTTAAGTCATTTGTCATTGATTTTATCCCAAGATTAGTGCGGAAATTTTCTGTGTATCTTTTTCTTTTTTATGCTTGATCGAGTCACCTTTTTTTTGAAACCACATATTCATCATTACATAAATTTGAAAAATACAACATATGTGGACCACACTGAACAATAGTAGTGAGGACAACCATCTTGGCACATAAGCAAAAAAATGCCCCACATAAAAGGAAATTATAAATAGGATTTTGAGGGAGTCAATTGTTGAACCAAATGGTCGCCGTCCACCAACCACTAGAAACACCATTGACATCACCGTCGGAGGAGGAGACAGGCACCGCAAACTGAAAACCGTCGGAGCACCATCACATCAATGCTTTGTGAGCCGAAGAAAGCATTGTCGTAGATGACAGAGCACATATCGTTGTGGCGCATCGACCAGGGCTCAACCCTGTGCGACTTGGGCCTCAGATCCGCCATCTCCGGTTGACGTAGTCCACGAAGAACACCGGATTTGCATGCCTGCAATCCGCAACCCAATGCCAAAACAACAACCACACTCAAGAAACTATCATCGCCATATGAAGCAATGTCTGATGGCAAACTCCTGCACAAGACGTTTCCCACACACTCCTCATAGCCTTCCAAAGAAGAAGCCCTACGACGGGACCGGAGTGAGGAACACATTATTCTCCATGGCCGCATCATCGCCATCAAGACGCCACCGTCCAGAAAAACTAGCCCTATACTGCTAACTAGCCGGACACGGAGCACTGGGATCCCTCACCACACCCATTGCTATCAAAGCAGCAGGCAAATGGCGGAGGAATTCACGGGACCGGACGGCTGAAGTCGACGGGACTTGGTCGCCTCCGCTTCGCCTTGAAGAGGAACAAAAACCGGAACCGCTAAGTCACTTAGATGTGCAATGACTAGGGCACATCTATATATGCCCTAGACAAACCCAATAAGTTACTCATATGCATGTATCTTCTCTATATACTACTCCCTATGTAAAGAGATACAAGAGTGTCTACTTAAAAAATATAAGGTATTGAGAGTCCACCTTGAGCAATACCTTGCTGCCACACTTTGTGTCGCCCATGAGTTTTTATCTGATTTCTCTTCTTACATGCAGTAGTTGCATCATGAAAGAAAGAGGTATCATGGTCTCCTTGAAAATGCCAATTTGCTCATCTCCATTGCAACTAATGAATTTCCTACTGGTCTAGCAAATTCTCTAACAAAACGTGAACCTCCTTTGCCGATATCCAGTATTTGCATTCATCGAGGCACAATGCAACTTATTAGGTTCTTTAAAAAAAATATGTTGATTTGCTTCTTTGGTCCCTTTTGAGACCTCTGTGGCCCATTGATGAAGATCAACATGCATCGCTCTTATGCGATCAGCTAGAGAGGCTCCGGTGGCAACTAACTTTGCTTTATTACATGCAGAGAGGTAGTTATTTTTGTGACCATTTTCCGGCATACATCTAGCCTTGAACTTCCTTCTCACTGATGATTGCCAAGATTGCATATAATCATAGTATTTTGTATCAAGCAAGATTAGACGGTGATTTGAATGTAAGTGTTCCCCGTTGACAACAGACACTAGTGGGAATTTAAGAGCCCGACCGACTTCACACACAACCTGATCAAATCTCTCTCTGACATCCCCTCTTCTCCAGGTGAACATATTGTTGGAAAAATGCCCTAGAGGCAATAATAAAATGATTATTATTATATTTCCTTGTTCATGATAATTGTCTATTATTCATGCTATAATTGTGTTATCTGGAGATCGTAATACATGTGTGAATAAATAGACCACAACATGTCCCTAGTAAGCCTCTAGTTGACTATCTCGTTGATCAACAGATAGTCATGGTTTCCTGGCTATTGACATTGGATGTCGTTGATAACGGGATCACATCATTAGGAGAATGATGTAATGGACAAGACCCAATCCTAAGCATAGCACCAGATTGTGTAGTTCGTTTGCTAGAGCTTTTCCAATGTCAAGTATCATTTCCTTAGACCATGAGATCGTGTAACTCCCGGATACCGTAGGAGTGCTTTGGGTGTACCAAACGTCACAACGTAACTGGGTGACTATAAAGGTATACTACATGTATCCCCAAAAGTATTTGTTGGGTTGACACGGATCGAGACTGGGATTTGTCACTTCGTATGATGGAGAGGTATCTCTGGGCCCACTCGGTAATGCATCATAATAATGAGCTCAATGTGACCAAGTGATTGGTCGCGGGATCATGCATTACGGTATGAGTAAAGTGACTTGCCGGTAACAAGATTGAACGAGGTATTGGGATACCAACGATCGAATCTCGGGCAAGTAACGTACCGATTGACAAAGGGAATTGTATACGGGATTACTTGAATCCTCGACATCATGGTTCATCCGATGAGATCATCGAGGAGCATGTGGGAGCCAACATGGGTATCCAGATCTCGCTGTTGGTTATTGACCGGAGAGTCGTCTCGGTCATGTCTGCATGTCTCCCGAACCCGTAGGGTCTACACACTTAAGGTTCAGTGACGCTAGGGTTGTAGAGATATTAGTATGCGGTAACCCGAAAGTTGTTCAGAGTCCTGGATGAGATCCCGGACGTCACGAGGAGTTCCGGAATGGTCCGGAGGTAAAGAATTGTATATAGGAAGTCCAGTTTCGGCCATCGGGAAAGTTTCGGGATCACCGGTATTGTACCGGGACCACCCGAAGGGTCCCGGGGGTCCACCGGATGGGGCCACCTATCCCGGAGGGCCCCATGGGCTGAAGTGGGGAAGGGAACCAGCCCCTGGTGGGCTGGTGCGCCCCCCTTGGGCCTCCTCCTGCGCCTAGGGTTGGAAACCCTAGGGGTGGGGGGCGCCCCACTTGGCTTGGGGGGCAAGCCCCCCCCTTGGCCGCCCTCCCCCCTTGAGATCCAATCTCTAGGGGCCGGCGCCCCCCCAGGGCCCCTATATAAAGAGGGGGGAGGGAGGGCTGCGCACCCCTGCTCCTGGCGCCTCCCTCTCCCTCCGCACCACCTCTCCCTCTCGCTGAGCTTGGTGAAGCCCTGCCGAGATCACCGCTACTTCCACCACCACGCCGTTGTGCTGCTGGATCTCCATCAACCTCTCCCTCCCCCTTGCTAGATCAAGAAGGAGGAGACGTCTTCCCAACCATACGTGTGTTGAATGCGGAGGTGCCGTCCGTTCGGCGCTAGGATCTCCGGTGATTTGGATCACGACGAGTACGACTCCCTCAACCCCGTTCTCTTGAACGCTTCCGCTCGCGATCTACAAGGGTATGTAGATGCACTCCTCTCTCTCGTTGCTAGATGACTCCATAGATTGATCTTGGTGAAGCGTAGAAATTTTTTATTTTCTGCAATGTTCCCCAACAGTGGCATCATGAGCTAGGTCTATGCGTAGTTTCTTTGCACGAGTAGAACACAAATTTGTTGTGGGCGTAGATGTTGTCAATTTTCTTGCCACTACTAGTCTTATCTTGTTTTGGCGGCATCGTGGGATGAAGCAGCCCGGACCGACCTTACACGTACGCTTACGTGAGACAGGTTCCACCGACTGACATGCACTAGTTGCATAAGGTGGCTAGCGGGTGTCTGTCTCTCCCACTTTAGTCAGATCGGATTCGATGAAAAGGGTCCTTATGAATGGTAAATAGAAATTGGCACATCAGGTTGTGGCTTTCACGTAGGTAAGAAACATTCTTGTTAGAACCCTATTGCAGCCACGTAAAAACATGCAACAACAATTAGAGAACGTCTAACTTGTTTTTGCAGCATATGCCTTGTGATGTGATATGGCCAAAAGTTGTGATGAATGAT
The DNA here is from genome assembly GCF_002162155.2 of Triticum dicoccoides. NCBI lineage: Eukaryota > Viridiplantae > Streptophyta > Magnoliopsida > Poales > Poaceae > Triticum > Triticum dicoccoides. Next base: position 355,253,572 of record NC_041389.1, read on the forward strand.
ATATATGTGATGTATGAGATCATGTTCTTGTAATAGGAATCACGACTTGCATGTCGATGAGTATGACAACCGGCAGGAGCCATAAGAGTTGTCTTAATTATTGTATGACATGCGTGTCAATGATTAAACGCCATGTAATTACTTTACTTTATTGCTAAACCGTTAGCCATAGTAGTAGAAGTAATAGTTGGCGAGCAACTTCATGGAGACACGATGATGGAGATCATGATGATGGAGATCATGGTGTCATGCCGGTGACGAAGATGATCATGGCGCCCCGAAGATGGAGATCAAAGGAGCTATATGATATTGGCCATATCATGTCAATATTTGATTGCATGTGATGTTTATCATGTTTTTGCATCTTATTTGCTTAGAACGACGGTAGTAAATAAGATGACCCCTCATAATAATTTCAAGAAAGTGTTCCCCCTAACTGTGCGCCGTTGCGAAAGTTCGTTGTTTCGAAGCACCACGTGATGATCGGGTGTGATAGATTCCAACGTCCACATACAACGGGTGTAAGACAGATTTACACATGCAAAACACTTAGGTTAACTTGACGAGTCTAGCATGTACAGACATGGCGTCAGAACACAAGAGACCGAAAGGTCGAACATGAGTCGTATGGAAGATACGATCAACATGGAGATGTTCACCGATGATGACTAGTCCGTCTCACGTGATGATCGGACACGGCCTAGTTGACTCATGTATCACTTAGATGACTAGAGGGATGTATAATCTGAGTGGGATTTCATTAAATAATTTGATTAGATCAACTTAATTACCATGAACTTAGTCTAAAAACCTTTGCAAAAATGTCTTGTAGATCAAATGGCCAACGCTCATGTCAACCTCAACTTCAACGCGCTCCTAGAGAAAACCAAGCTAAAAGATGATGGCAGCAACTATTCGGACTGGGTCCGGAACCTGAGGATCATCCTCATAGCTGCCAAGAAAGCATATGTCCTAGAAGGAACGCTAGGTGAAGCACCCATCCCAGAGAACCAAGACGTTATGAACGCTTGGCGGTCACGTGTTGATGATTACTCCCTCGTTTAGTGCGGCATGCTTTACAGCTTAGAACCGGGGCTCCAAAAGCGCTTTGAGCAACACGGAGCATATGAGATGTTCGAGGAGCTGAAAATGGTTTTCCAAGCTCATGCCTGGGTCGAGAGATATGAAGTCTCCGACAAGTTCTACAGTTGTAAGATGGAGGAAAATAGTTCTGTCAGTGAGCACATACTCAAAATGTCTGGGTTGCACAACCGCTTGTCCCAGCTGGACATTAACCTCCAGGATGAGGCGGTCATTAACAAAATCCTTTAGTCGCTCCCACCTAGCTACAAGAGCTTTGTGATGAACTACAATATGCAAGGGATGGTGAAAACTATTCCTGAAGTATTTTCAATGCTGAAATCAGCGGAGGTAGAAATCAAAAAGCAGCATCAAGTGTTGATGGTCAATAAAACCACTAGTTTCAAGAAAGGCAAGGGTAAGAAGAACTTCAAGAAGGACGGCAAGGGAGTTGTCGCGCCCGGTAAACCAGTTGCCGGGAAGAAGCCAAAGAATGGACCCAAACCTGAGACTGAGTGCTTTTATTGCAAGGGAAAGGGACACTAGAAGCGGAACTGCCCCAAATACTTAGCGGACAATAAGGCCGGCAACACTAAAGGTATATGTGATATACATGTAATTGATGTGTACCTTACTAGTACTCGTAGTAGCTCCTGGATATTTGATACTGGTGCCGTTGCTCATATTTGTAACTCAAAGAAGGAGCTGCGGAATAAGCGGAGACTGGCGAAGGACAAGGTGACGATGCGCGTTGGGAATGGTTCCAAGGTCAATGTGATCGCTGTCGGCACGCTGCCTCTACATTTACCTACGGGATTAGTTTTAAACCTCAATAATTGTTATTTAGTGCTAGCTTTGAGCATGAACATTGTATCTGGATCTCGTTTAATACGAGATGGCTACTCATTTAAATCCAAGAATAATGGTTGTTCTATTTATATGAGAGATATGTTGTATGGTCATGCCCCGCTGGTCAATGGTTTCTTGATGAATCTCGAACGTGATGTTACACATATTCATAGTGTGAATACCAAAAGATGTAAGGTTGATAACGATAGTCCCACATACTTGTGGCACTGCCGCCTTGGTCACATTGGTGTCAAGCACATGAACAAGCTCCATGCTGATGGACTTTTAGAGTCTCTCGATTATGAATCATTTGAACATGCGAACCATGCCTCATGGGTAAAATGACCAAGACTCCGTTCTCCGGAACAATGGAGCGAGCAACCAACTTATTGGAAATTATACATACTGATGTGTGCGGTCCAATGAGCGTTGAGGCTCGCGGTGGCTATCGTTATGTTCTCACTCTCACTGATGACTTAAGTAGATATGGGTATGTCTACTAGATGAAACACAAGTCTGAGACCTTTGAAAAGTTCAAGGAATTTCAGAATGAGGTAGAGAATCAACGTGACCGAAAAATAAAGTTCTTACGATCAGATCCTGGAGAAGAATATTTAAGTCACGAATTTGGTACGCACTTAAGGAAATGTGGAATTGTTTCACAACTCACGCCGCATGGAACACCTCAGCGTAACGGTGTGTCCGAACGTCGTAATCGCACTCTATTGGATATGGTGCGATATATGATGTCACTCACCGATTTACCGCTATCATTTTGGGGATACGCTCTAGAGACAGCTACATTCACTTTAAATAGGGCACCGTCTAAATCCGTTGAGATGGCATCGTATGAATTATGGTTTGGGAAGAAACCTAAGCTGCCGTTTCTAAAAGTTTGGGGATGCGATGCTTATGTCAAGAAACTTCAACCTGAAAAGCTCGAACCCAAGTCGGAAAAATGCGTCTTCATAGGATACCCTAAGGAAACCATTGGGTATACCTTCTACCTTAGATCCGAAGGCAAGATCTTTGTTGCCAAGAACAGGTCCTTTCCGGAGAAAGAGTTTCTCTCGAAAGAAGTAAGTGGGAGGAAAGTAGAACTCGATGAAGTACTACCTCTTGAACCGGAAAGTAGTGCAGCTCAGGAAAATGTTCCTGTGGTGCCTACACCGACTGGAGAGGAAATTAATGATGATGATCCAGGTACTTCGGATCAAGTTGCTACTGAACTTTGTAGGTCCACAAGGACACGTTCCACACTAGAGTGGTATGGCAACCCTGTCCTGGAAATCATGTTGTTAGACAACGGTGAACCTTCGAACTATGAAGAAGCGATGGTGGGCCCAGATTCCAACAAATGGCTTGAAGCCATGCAATCTGAGATAGGATCCATGTATGAAAACAAAGTATGGACTTTGACAGACTTACCCGATGATCGGCGAGCGATAGAAAATAAATGGACCTTTAAGAAGAAGACGGACGCGGATGGTAATGTTACCATCTATAAAGCTCGATTTGTTGCTAAGGGTTATCGGCAAATTCAAGGGGTTGACTATGATGAGACTTTCTCTCCCATAGCGAAGCTGAAGTCTGTCCGAATCATGTTAGCAATTGCCGCATACTATGATTATGAGATATGGCAAATGGACGTCAAAACGGCATTCCTTAACGGCTATCTTAAGGAAGAACTGTATATGATGCAGCCAGAAGGTTTTGTCGATCCTGAGAATGCTAACAAGGTATGCAAGCTCCAACGATCCATTTATGGGCTGGTGCAAGCATCTCGGAGTTGGAACATTCGCTTTGATGAGATGATCAAAGCGTTTGGGTTTATGCAGACTTATGGAGAAGCCTACGTTTACAAGAAAATGAGTGGGAGCTCTGTAGCATTTCTCATATTATATGTGGATGACATACTTTTGATGGGAAATGATATAGAACTTTTGGACAGCATTAAGGCCTACTTGAATAAGTGTTTTTCAATGAAGGACCTTGGAGAAGCTACTTACATATTAGGCATCAAGATCTATAGAGATAGATCGAGACGCCTCATAGGTCTTTCACAAAGCACATACGTTGATAAGATATTGAAGAAGTTAAATATGGATCAGTCCAAGAAGGGTTCTTGCCTGTGCTGCAAGGTGTGAAATTGAGCTCGGCTCAATGTCCGACCACGGCAGAAGATAGAGAAAAGATGAGTGTCGTCCCCTATGCCTCAGCCATAGGGTCTATCATGTATGCCACGTTGTGTACCAGACCTGATGTAAACCTTACCGTAAGTTTGGTAGGCAGGTACCAAAGTAATCCCGACATGGAACACTGGACAGCGGTCAAAAATATCCTAAAGTACCTGAAAAGGACTAAGGATATGTTTCTTGTTTATGGAGGTGACGAAGGGCTCGTCGTAAAGGGTTACATTGATGCTAGCTTCGACACAGATCTGGATGACTCTAAGTCACAAACTAGATACGTGTATATTTTGAATGGAGGGGCAGTAAGCTGGTGCAGTTGCAAGCAGAGCGTTGTGGCGGGATCTACATGTGAAGCGGAGTACATGGCAGCCTCGGAGGCATCGCATGAAGCAATCTGGATGAAGGAGTTCATCACCGACCTAGGAGTCATACCCAATGCGTCGGGGCCAACCACCCTCTTCTGTGACAACACTGGAGCTATTGCCCTTGCCAAGGAGCCCAGGTTTCACAAGAAGACCAGGCACATCAAGCGTCGCTTCAACTCCATTCATGAAAATGTTCAAGATGGAGACATAGATATTTGCAAAGTGCATACGGATCTGAATGTCGCAGATCCGTTGACTAAACCTCTTCCGCGAGCAAAACATGATCAACACCAGAACTCTATGGGTGTTCGATTCATCACAATGTAACTAGATTATTGACTCTAGTGCAAGTGGGAGACTGTTGGAAATATGCCCTAGAGGCAATAATAAAATGATTATTATTATATTTCCTTGTTCATGATAATTGTCTATTATTCATGCTATAATTGTGTTATCCGGAAATCGTAATACATGTGTGAATAAGTAGACCACAACATGTCCCTAGTAAGCCTCTAGTTGACTAGCTCGTTGATCACAGATAGTCATGGTTTCCTGACTATGGACATTGGATGTCGTTGATAACGGGATCACATCATTAGGAGAATGATGTAATGGACAGGACCCAATCTAAGCATAGCAAAAGATCGTGTAGTTCGTTTGCTAGAGCTTTTCCAGTGTCAAGTATCATTTCCTTAGACCATGAGATCGTGTAACTCCTGGATACCGTAGGAGTGCTTTGGGTGTACCAAACGTCACAACGTAACTGGGTGACCATAAAGGTATACTGCAGGTATTCCCGAAAATATTTGTTGGGTTGACACGGATCGAGAATGGGATTTGTCACTCCGTATGACGGGGAGGTATCTCTGGGCCCACTCGGTAATGCATCATCATAATGAGCTCAATGTGACCAAGTGTTTGGTCGCGGGATCATGCATTACAGTACGAGTAAAGTGACTTGCCGGTAACGAGATTGAACGAGGTATTGGGATACCAACGATCGAATCTCGGGCAAGTAACGTACCAATTGACAAAGGGAACTGTATACGGGATTACTGGAATCCTTGACATCGTGGTTCATCCGATGAGATCATCGAGGAGCATGTGGGAGCCAACATGGGTATCCAGATCCCGCTTTTGGTTATTTACCGGAGAGTCGTCTCGGTCATGTCTACATGTCTCCCGAACCCGTAGGGTCTACACACTTAAGGTTCGGTGACGCTAGGGTTGTAGAGATATTAGTATGCGGTAATCGGAAAGTTGTTCGGAGTCCCGGATGAGATCCCGGACGTCACGAGGAGTTCCGGAATGGTCCAGAGGTAAAGAATTGTATATAGGAAGTCCAGTTTCGGCCATCGGGAAAGTTTTGGGGGTCACCGGTATTGTATTGGGACCATCGGAAGGGTCCCGGGGGTCCACCTATCCCGGAGGGCCCCATGGGCTGAAGTGGGGAAGGGAACCAGCCCCTGGTGGGCTGGTGCGCCCCCCTTGGGCCTCCCCCTGCGCCTAGGGTTGGAAACCCTAGGGGTGGGGGCGCCCCACTTGGCTTGGGGGGCAAGCCCCCCCCCCTTGCCCGCCGCCCCCCTTGAGATCCAATCTCTAGGGGTCGGCGCCCCCCAGGGCCCCTATATAAAGAGGGGGGAGGGAGGGCTGCGCACCCCTGCTCCTAGCGCCTCCCTCTTCCTCCGCACCACCTCTCCCTCTCGCTGAGCTTGGCGAAGCCCTGCCGAGATCACCACTACTTCCACCACCACGCCGTTGTGCTGCTGGATCTCCATCAACCTCTCCCTCCCCCTTGCTGGATCAAGAAGGAGGAGACGTCTTCCCAACCGTACGTGTGTTGAACGCGGAGGTGTCGTCCGTTTGGCGCTAGGATCTCCGGTGATTTGGATCACGACGAGTACGACTCCCTCAACCCCGTTCTCTTGAACGCTTCCGCTCGCGATCTACAAGGGTATGTAGATGCACTCCTCTCTCTCGTTGCTAGATGACTCCATAGATTGATCTTGGTGAAGCGTAGAATTCTTTTATTTTCTGCAACGTTCCCCAACACATATCACCTATGTACCCCATATTCTCCAAACCACAATCCACTAGATAATCCCTGAAATTATGCATCATATGGTTCGTTCGGCCATTGCCTCCTCCTTTCTCACTTTCTGACAAGATTTTGTTAAAATCACCAATCACAATCGAAGGTTGTGATACGTGGTGGTTAAGGTCATTGAAGTAGCCCCAAGATAGGTGTCTTTGGTCCCATGATGGGCATCCATTGAAGCCCGTTAGGCGTCGGTCCACTCCATCCTTTCTCATGAACCCATCAATGAATTTTGGGCCAATATAATTCAAAACTACTTCATTTATAAGATCGCAAAATAATTTAAGACCTCCTGCTCTAGCATAGCTCTCTACCACATGTAGGTCACATTTTCCATATCTTAGGATATCTTTAAGTGTAACAATAGTCCTAAAACAAAATTGAGGGTACGATGTTAGAAGAATGATCATATTGAATCAGCCCAAACTTGATTGTTATACTTTGGGATGATACCGTCACAAGTTAATTATTATAACATGGAGTAACCACAACTCATCCGCCGATTCTTCAACATCAGTCGGTTTGGACCTCTGCTTAGTTTCATCCAAGCTTCATCCTGGTCATGGATAGATCACCCAGGTTTGGGTCCATAAGCAGTGACAATCGCGTTAACATGTGTTTTTGTTCCTTAGACCATGAGCGTATCGTAGTCACTTCTTACCGTACAATGAGCTTTGGGGTTGCTCAAACATCATGTATAACCAGGTGACCATAGCGAGAACTTCCAGGTTCATCGAAAAGTTTGACAAGGGGCTCGATAGCTCGAGAGTGGAATTTTCTCCTCCAACGATGGAGAGATGTTCTTAGGGCCCTTTCGTGTGATGGCATCCTTCATTGCCTGGCCAGACACACGTGACTAGATCATGGGGATGCCAGAACATGTCAACGATAAAGAAGAACAAAACTCGCAACAAGGAGAACGGTATAGTGAGCATGATAATGACTCATGAGGATACCAATACATCTCATCTTGGGTTTTGTAAACTATCGAGAAGCAAAGGGAACAACACATGATAACCAAACCTTCATTCGAATGTCATTCCTGTATTCATGGGGATCAATATGGATGCCCACGGTTCCACATCGGTCATTGAATGAAAGGATTTTGTTCATGTTTATGTTTTATCGAACCTACAGGGCCATAAGCTTAAGGGAATCACGATCTGCTGAATGTTAGTGGAGCAGGAGTTGTGAGAAAATATTTTTTCATTAATATTCGAAATAGTTTCGATAGGAACCGTAAGCGTTTCTAAGTCACCGGGAGATTTTTGGGGTTTACCAGGGTAATAATGGGAATCGATATAAGATGGAAATTGTTTCTGAGGACTTAAATATAAATTATAAAGGGCTTTAATATGATTAGGAGGCCCCTGGAGTTTATTGATAGTCAATGGGCTAAAGAAAATAAGAAAGGGCCTATTAGGGGAGAGTTAGTGAGCCCTAGGGCACATTAGTGGAAGCACCCAAGGGGGGGCGAATTGGGGAGGTGGAGTTGGACTCCACCAGCCCCTAGGCCAGCGCAAGGGGAGGGAAACCCCTTCCCAAGTCAGCCACCCCTCTCTCTCCCTTCAACCTATATATAGTAGATGATTTTGGCCTTTGTAGAGACAAGTGTTTTGAGCCTCCTCTAGTTCTCTAGTTCTAGTTGATCCATATAGAGCTAGATCTAATCCTCTCTAGTCCTCATAATTAGAATCACATATGGTTATGATCTTCTCCCTCTAACTCTTCGGTGACGATTAGCTCTGGACGGCGAAGCGCTGCCAGATCATGAAGACAATATGCTTGCAAACCATGGAGAGGCCGTGCTTTTGGTCTTCCGTTCGAGGGATCATTTGTAAACGGTTTGAGGTACTTCAAGTATGCTCTACGTCGACTCTTCTTCCGCTACAACTCGGAGTTGGTAATGATTTGATCTAAACCGTCAATGCATCTTCATAGTGTTCTTGGTTTCATTGTAGGACATATTTTTTTTGTTTTCTACTATGTTTCCCAATAGTCGTAACCCCCGACCACTGCCTCAACCACTTCCTCTGCCACGATCGCCATCTGCAAGAATGATGTCATGACACTCCAAGCTTGATTCGTCATGTTCACCATCTCCACATTCTTGGTACCAATGCCCAAGGAGACCACAATTGCCATAGAAAGTGGGCAATTTTTCATATTCTACTTGATATCGTTCTTTCCCTTGATTCTTTGTTGTGGACACAAATCTTGCGAGTTCTTTTTCACCTTGATTCTCGTAGGTACTCGCACAAACTCGACAATAAACCTCGTTGGGAGCTTGATATGAACCTCATTGTATCGCCCATGTGTCCAAGCATCCCTCTAATGGTCGGATCCTTCAAGAAATCACCTGGTGAATTGTGAACCTGCCCCCATATCGGGAGCTTGTCTAGAATCACCGGGCGAGGGTTTAATAAACCATCACATTCTTCAATAAGAAGTCTAGAATCATCACATTCTTGCTCCTCTCCCTCCTAAGGGCATTGTCGTGGAGTTTAGGTGTTCTAGGGTGTTGTGTGGCATTGTACTCAGGTGTTCCATTGTTCTATTTCGACAGCGAAGTTGCGTGCATCTCGCGTGATCCGATTATCCTGGGATCGACATTGTATGACGTCCACTCCATCATCTTGTATCGCTCGGCCGTGTACTATATTCGGTTGTTGCTTTTTATATAAAGCAGGGTGAAAGTCTGTTCCGAGAGATAAGAAGTGCTTGATTCCTGAATAACCACGACACCATATTCATTACTTCATTACAATCTCCTAAGCATCCGAATTAGACTATGAATAGATTTTCACCCACTCTTCCATAAGATTTCCCTAACTGAATTCCATGAAGTCCGCAAAGAAGGCGCTAGGGCTAAACCCAGCCATGGACCTTGGCGGTCGATAGCCACTTTGCCTTCTTCAGTGGATTAGAGATTTCTTCTTCCCACACAAACTCTGCTTAGTCTTCTTCTTACAAATGCACCCCCTCCCGAAGAGCCTCGACTAAATGCCTAGCAGACCTACCCAAAAATCGATTTTCTCGCCCATGTTTCTTGCCGTCATGAGCAAAGTTGTGCCAAAGAGAACTTAGGAATAGAAAAGCACCAGGGGAGGGAGAACGAAGGACGGAAAAACTCTCGAAGACATACGACATGGTGCTGATGGAGGATAAGCAAACCCTAGATATTACGCTAGGGGCCGTCAATAGTAGCCGTCTCAAATTGTTTAGAGTCTCAACCTACCGGAATTAAGGATGAACAAGTTCAGATCGACTTGTTGCCACGTTGGCAATACAAGATTAAAAAAAATCCTTGGCTGGTTGGTAAAATTTTGCAAGAAATTTGGCCAAACATCCATCCAAAGCATCCCCACCCGTCCACCTCCCCTCGCGTATTCCGAGAAATTGGATCTTTTGCCTCACTTTACTTCTTCATTGGATAATTTGCCCCCTCTAAGAGGCTACCAGATGGGGCTCGGGGCCACTGTCATTGAGATAATCAAAAAGCAAATCATCCAACCCTTTGTAAAGTGGGGCAAATCATTCAATCCCCCGCGTATTCCGCCGCCACGCCGCCGTGGCGCCCTTCCCGCCGTCGCGAGCCGTGTCTTTCGGCAACACACACAGAGCTGCCACACGCCATGGAGGAGACCGAGGCTAAGAAACCCACCCCCGCATCCCCCCTCTTCTCCTTCTCCAACCCCAGCGCCTCCTTCGGGTTCGGGTTCGGCGCCGCGCCCGGCCCTCCCCATCCGCCTCCGCCGCCAGCTGTTGAGGTCCTCCTCTCCGAGGTATTTCTCTCTTCTTGCTATTCTCCGTGCTCTTCCCGGCGCAAGGTTCGATCTCTCCTTTGTTTGCCTTGCAGGAATCACCCGTCGCGGCCGGCAACTTGGAGCCTGTGGTGGTCGACGACTCCCTCTCGATTTACAAGGTGCGATTCAGAAATGCCCACCTTGTGTTTGCGGAAATGCCTCTGTCGCTCTGTAGTCCAGCAAGAACTGTAGAGTATGCTAGGATTCCGGTGTACAAGAAAAAGACGGGCCATAATGTATGCAATTACTTGATCACTCTGCAACCGCGTATGACGCATGACGAATGGCACGATGATCAGTTGATCATTGAGCATGCAATGCAAACATTAGGGCGGCTTTATGTTTTGGCAGCCTCGGTGCTTATTTTACTTCTGTACTACTCCCTCCGTTCCAAAATAGATGACCCAACATTATACTAAAGTTAGTACAAAGTTGAGTCATCTATTTTGGAACGGGGGGAGTAGCTCTCATTTGCATGCCAGTTGAACTGCAAAGTGCAAACACTTGAGAAATGCTTAAATACCACTGCATCCATTGTGGCATACGTGCTTTATGCTACATTGAAAGCGTAGAGCTATTACAAGTGCGAACTGAAGTGAGGATGATAGGATCAAGATCGAGCATACCAAATGAGTTTCTTTGGCTGTTGCAGAACTGTCAAGGGAGCTTGCAGTAGTTACCACTTGTGCTACTGCTAATAAAAACAGCCTGCTGTATGCGATGTTCGATTGTATTTAAAATCAGGACTGAAATTCTGCAAGTAAACAACAGTCAACAACATTTGATAAAAAACAGCATAGTATTTTGAGACTATGTTGGTTCTTAAATGCTCAGGTACATTTGTTTTCTTGGCTATCATATATGCCTTTTGATCTAATGGCTTGATTATCCCCATTGAAATTGTAGGTGAATTACACTGATAAATACTCGTACTTGAAAACATCTGATTATAAATTTGTATAGTGGTTACGGATGTATTCTCTAGTCCTGTTTAATTCGTGCAGGTTATAGTCTTTTCCACTTAGTTGGTTCTGTGACTATGAACGAAGTTGTATAGAATAATCATTTGTATTTTTGTTCTGGACTTCTTCTACTACATCATCATGGGTAAATTTTACCTTTTCCCCCTGTTTTATTGGTTATGCAAATATCTCCCTGGAGTTCAGGAAATGAGGGAGTTTGCAACAACATTTGTTGTGACCTTAAAATGGAATATATACATATTCTATTTTGGTAAGCTGTGTTGTTTGTTAGTCACCGTTGTTTAAGATTAGCCTCAGTTGAGTTACCAGGATTTTTTTTGTTAAGATTAGGGTCAGCTATCCTGCATGTACTGCATATATATACCTCATCCCATAACAGTGGCGTACACTGCACATTGTTCACGCATGCCAGGTGGCCCTAATCTCTTCCAACAGAATAAAGAGGTAGGGATAGTGTTTATCATGATGTTAGAAGTGGAGTAAGATGGCAATACCTCAAAGACAGGAAGTAATGATTTAATTAGATTCCGAGCGATCATAGATGGAATTAGGTTAAGGACTAAAAGGAGACACAGTTTAGCATTATTAATCAAGAAATAAGCAAAATTCTTTATTCTACCTCGGTTCTCAATAGGGCCTCACAACCTTGCTGTGCTGTGTGGCTGACAGTTCAAGGGCAGGCGCCCTATGTCGCTCCTCGGAGCTGTACCTGAGCAGTACCTCTTCCCAACAGAAGTTTTCTTTGTATGATTAGACTGCTGCTACAGATTGAATTCACGTTGAATAGCCTTATTTTATTCTTCGCTCGTCATGATCTTTGTTGGGCATGGATCTGTAAGTATGGAGAAAAAGCAAGACACTTTTATACTATTTGGTGTTTCTATGTTATAAGGATAAGGGTTATGATTGATCAAGAAACGATGAAATTATGAATATTGTGAGTCTGTTTGTTAATGCTCACTACATACTTGATGCTTTACCAAGGGAACATCTTCTAGGAAACCTTCTTCGGTGTCTGCTGCTAAACTCATACTACCACAGTTAACAGGCAGTCTGTTGTGTTCGATCACCTGACCTGCTGGGGGATTTTCTCGAGTTTCAGCTATACTGATGGCATCTTGATCTGCCGGTAACTCACTGTATCCGACTGCACCTTCATGGATACGCTCGATGTGAGACAAGCCTGCAGCATTGCAATTTGACAGAGGCTGCACTGCATTTCCCTGTACAGCCGACACCACCCGAGTTTCAGATTCATTAGCTTCATCACCGTCGTCAAGAAAACTTGATCCAAACAATTTTCGCAGACTTCTCTTAGCCTTCTCACTACCTGCTAGGCCTTTACTAGGAATATTAACTGGCAGGTTGCTATGTTCAATGCCATCTTCTAGGAAACCTGCTTCGGTATCTGCTGCTAAACTAGTACCACCACAATTAACTGTCAGTTTGCTTTGGTTGGTCTCCTGACCACCTGGGGGCTTTACTTGAGTTTCAGCTATACAGGTGCTCAAACATAGGAGACTTCATGAAACATTGCAGAATTTTGAATACGCTAATCTTCCCACCTTTTCTCTCCGCCGACCCCAAATGAAGAAAAGGAAAACATATTGCTTCTTTAGCCATGGAATAGTTTTCTAGGCCACGCATTGACTCTTTTCTTGTGAAATTCGGGCCAAAATGACATTGCACCCATCCACATTTGGAGCAAATATGTCACGAGGTCAACTACTGCTATTCCAAACTTATATGGAATAGTTTTATATAAAAGCTTTTCCTGTTCTTTCACCATATTCCACACGTCGTTGTTAGATTCTTATGCTGACGTAAACTAACCTGTTCTCCTCCTTCATCCTATTTATTAGGGGAGAGTTAACACCTCTGATGTTTTCGGGGTAAAAAACTCTGATTTGGTTCCAGGAAAATATGAAGGTGAAGACTGAATGCATATTGTTATTTGCAGCATGTTTTGTCTTGTGAACCTAACAATTTCCATGGGTCCTAGGTGGGTTGAAGCTGTGGGAAGGATCATTGGACTTGGTGAAAACCCTAAATTCAGACATCAAAGATGATCGATTGCTTATGGAAGGCAAACACGTACTAGAGGTGGGATACTTGCTCTAAGATTATATGTATTGTCAACATATTGTGTACACTTGGAAGTTCCATTAAATATTTATTAGATCTTGTTTCTTCCGAATGTATTTGGCCTATATTTTCTTGGTGCAATTTCTCTCTTCTCTCTCCAGCTAATCATGTATTCCCTCCGTCCGGAAATACTTGTCATCAAAATGAATAAAAGGGGATGTATCTAGACGTATTTTAGTTTGAGATACATCTCTTTTTATCCATTTTGATGACAAGTATTTTTGGACGGAGGGAGTACTCTACTAGGATATCTAGCTTACAAAGTACTGTACTACTTAAAGTCTTCTACGAGTTGTTGATATAGATAATTATAAGCTGAGAAAATGGTCCATTCAGATAGTTGCTTACATTATCTATCTCTCTGATTCTTCAGTTAGGATGTGGGCATGGCCTCCCTGGCATCTATGCAGGTTTGAAGGTATATTAATCTGTTTCCCCCTTTGGCATTTTTGAAATTATTCCTCAACTATATCAATTTATTAAAACTTCAAACTTTCAGGGTGCTGGTCTAGTTCACTTCCAAGATTTCAATGCTGAGGTCCTTAGGTGCCTTACCATCCCAAATGTAAAAGCTAATCTGTTGAAGGAATCATCTCAAGGAACATTCACATCTAGGAGTGTTGGTTTTTATGCTGGTGATTGGAGTGAAATCGACAAGTTACTTCTTCGCGGAGATGCTGTCCAGGATAAAACAACCAATCTTCACACAGAAAATGAAGGCTGTAGAGGTTATGATATCATCCTGATGGCTGAGACTGTTTATGCATTGGATTCACTTCCTAGTCTCTACAGGCTCGTCAAGAAGGTCAACATGCAAGATCTTCCTTTACTATTTTTTCTTCCATTGCTCTAGTTTGCTAAATATTAATTGTTGCTCACATCTCTAAAACCTTTTGCAGTGCTTACACTACCCTAGTGGTGTAGTTTATATGGCAGGGAAAAAGCATTACTTTGGTGTAGGTGGCGGCACAAGGCAATTTCTACGCTTGGTTAGAGAAGATGGTAAGAATTTGTTAGCCATCTGATATTTATTCATGTACCCATATTTTTCTCTGTAGTGGCATGCATATTTTGCACACTGATATGATGAAAGGTTGGAGAAAAACGTCAATACTTTTTGTACAGTAGTGGTCACAGATTTTTTTTCGTGTTTTTCCTCTACCAAACTACATGTTGTTTATAATGAATTTGCATGTCAAGATCTGTGCATTATTGCTTTGAAGCCGAGTCTCAAGCACATGTGTTTTATAAGATAGGAAAGGAACTTGCATCCTGCATGTGGAGGAGAGGATTAAACTGTCCTTCGTTAAATGCATCACATGACAGAACCATAGGCCAGCTGTTTACACTCAGATGCACGACTTTGGATTCATGATGTGAATTTTGTGTTAAGAGTTGCATGTGTTGTGGTGTCCATGCATTTGCTTTACTGGTTCTTTTATTGTCCTTTAGGTACCATGCAATCGGACCTGCTTGCTGAAGTTACTGATGGTTCATCCAATGTTAGGGAGGTTTGGAAATTCTCATTCAAGTAGACTAGCATGGCCTCTGTGATTGTTGTATCAGATACAAACGTGTACCGGGCTCCATATTGGTAGAGTGCGAGCCTTGGTTTAGCCGTTTCATGGTGTTTTAATGCACTGTTAGTTTCAGGTTGATTGTTCATGAGCTCTTGAGAAGTCATACAAGTACTTGAGTCCTATCTCTGAATTACGATTCTTAAAACTGGTGTACCCTTTCCTCTGAGATGTGAATTCTCCATGATGCCCGCTTGTACCATCTCACAACTTTGACAAAAGTAGCACTTTTTATGGCCCATGGTAGCAAAGATTCTTGGGAATTCCAGTGGCAGACAGAACTGATTGAGTAGCGATAGCAACTGACAAGTCATCAAAAAGAGTAACAAGAAACAAAATCTGTGCTCCCACACTTTACCTCCTTTGTCCGGATGCCATGATACACACCATGCTTTCCTGGCAACCAGGAAATACTCCAACGTACTCCCACAAGATAATTTTGGGAGAGGTGTGAGTGAGGAAGGGACGTGGATGTGAGAGGGTGGCTAGGCCCATGTGGCACAAGGAATCAAACATTAGGGCGACCTTTGTCCTCTTGTTCATGTGTCAATGTTTCTAATTATCGGCGCCGTACCACTTTGGTCGGGGTCACTCCATGTGCAAGCTACTGCTGTGTTGTCCGTCCTCAAGATGATCTGCATCTTCCTTCCTTGTAGAGTCTACTATATCTTGGCCTTGCAGGTTGCAGCCTTTCCCCTTGAGCTGCAATGATGGGGCTGCAGGACACGGGCAGCAGCCGGAGGAGCAGCTTCTTCCAGTACCAGAGGCTGGAATGCCGGGACGACGGGGCCACCCCGCGGCCCAGGCAGCGGCGGTGGCTGCCGTCTCTGAACGGCAAGGCGGCCTGCTCCTGCTTCTTCCATCTCAAGAAGCTCAGGTGGAGCAGGATCACTTCGGTCCTCCTGCCAAGGAAGGTCTCCGAGCCCTCCTCCAAGATCCGCCATGCAAGCGTGGCGCACGCCGAGGATGCCTGCCCGAGCATCGTCTTCTTGTCGCAGTGGGGGCTGCCGGTGCTCTCCGGCCCGTCGGTGGGCGGTAACAGGGGCAAGTACCCCCGTGGGAAGGGCTACTGAGAGGCAGCAGGCTTCTGCACATTTTTCAGGTGTCGTCTCTGTTCCCAACGATATAGTATATGCGTGTGTATGGTGTGGTATATATCTAGGTATATACATCTAGCTGATCCTGTAAATCGAGTTGTGTTTGTTGCTCTCTGCCGGGAAGGATCTGAGTCTGAGATCGGGTGTGCCCTGCTGATCGATCGTGCGCAGATCCTGTGCGAAAAAATGTAGGTCGATTTAAGTTGATGCCAGGCAGAAGAACTACAGGCAAGACTCACTCACAGCGGTCCGTGTGAATTGTGTTGTGAAGATTGTCCTTGTCCCATGAACCGGTTTACATTCTGCAACGGGGATTAGACAGATAGGCACCGTCTGCAACGCATGAACCTTTGTAAGTTTGTACGCCGTGGAAAACGAACTGATTTTCGTGAAATTCCTTGGCTCCAACAAAGAAGCTCGAAATGTGTGAAAAGAGTGGCACCAATGGAATGTTGTGCTTCGCAGTTTGCTTACACTGCGGCTCTACTGCTGTTGGCCTAGGAGCGAGAAACAGTGTCCTGATTTGTGCGGCCTCTTCAGCCGTCAACTAGATGGTGGGCGGTCTCCTTTCCTCCACGACACCACACCTTCCCCGTTCTTTTCTCTTGAGGCGCACAACTGGTGCTGCTGCTCTTAGGCATTGTACAAAGGGAGGTGCTTAGAAAAATAAACCGAATTTTTTTGAAGCACCAATGCCTATTTCTACAGGAAAGACGCTTAGTTAAGCATTTATCCTGTACAAATAAACACCGGTGCTCAAGAAAGCCTGGTTTATTTCTCTAAGCACCTTGCATCGTACAATGCCTTAAAAAGCTACTGTGCTAGTACTATGGATACAACCACGTAAAAAAAAAGTACCATCAATACAACTGATGTCTTGTCTCGCTGCATTTCGGGTGCTCTTGGAACATACTAAGGCCATCTTCGACGCTGAGCGCTTGTTTAGGCGCTTGAGCAATAAAGGAAATAGAATTTTCCCTTGTTTAGGAGTGAGGGACTCCTAGTGAGCTACTTCCTCTTTTGCCTAGGGATATAGGCATTATTACAAGTTACTAGTAATAAATAAGGGAAGCGTTATCGGGTGAACGTTCTCTGGGAGCGTCTTTTTCCAGCGGACGCTTCAAACTTGCCATTAGCATTCTAAGTAAATTGCCGTGATCGAAGCTGAAACTTGTCATGTAGAAAAAAAATGGCACAAAAATTGGTACGCTGCACAGAGAAATTGCCATATGTTTGACCGTTATCCGATGGCTTTGAGGGCTTTTACTAGGAGCCCTAAAAATCTGACATTCCCTGGATATTGGGGTCCATAAAGAATTTCTACGTAGCATCTGTGTAGTAGTCCCTTCCTCCAACGCTAACATCTATCCGTACATTCCTAGCGATTTTTAGAAAAATATGAAAGAAAATCATAAGCATCTGCTTCCCCAAGGCACGTGCTCGTATTAGTATAAATCCTGGGTTTTTCTCTGGCATCTACGATAGCATTCGTCACCAGCGATTTTGGTGTGTGAGAGAAAAAGGGATGAGGCGTCTGACGACTCGTTTTGCTCCGACGCTAGTATTTTCCCTAGTTTTGACCTGGTACCAGGTGAAAAGACCAGAATCGATGTCTTGAGCCCACATTAAGCGCCCACATTAGAAGGAGTTAGTGGTCTGCACCGATACTGTTTTTACGTTCCCTACCCTGCGTCTGGGAAGTAGCATTGTTCTTTTCTTAGAAATAAAATACAGACATAACTGCTTATAAAAATGTATGTACATTCATTCTGACAAAGACACATACATACACTCTATTTTTATGAGCACCAGACGAAGGGTTAAATTAATAGTTACACAAGCACCTCATATTCTTCTGGCAATAACAACTCAAATTTGAAAAAGTTTCCCTTCCAACCGCGTCAACAACTAGGGCGAACTCTCGTCTCCAGGCTTCTCCGACAAGCTTGTGGATTCACCTTCCCTCTGCATATCGCTCTGTTGGCTGGTGGCGGGGAGGGGAATCTCCGTGCCTCCGCTCCGGGTAGTAGTTTAGGTTAGATTTTTTTTAGCTCTGGCTCTACGGATGGCGGTGCTTCTTCTTCTAGATTGTCTGTCGAGCTCCGATCCTCCCCGAGTCTTTGGGGAGACAAGGTTAAGATTTCTCGTTGTGCGTGCTCGATGGCGAGATTTGGTGTCAAATGCTTCAGATCTATTCAAGGGTTCAATGACGATGGTGACGACTGCGATTCCAGGGTGTTGGTCCTTAGGGACACATCTAAGAAGACTTGTCGACTGCCATCGACAAGGTCAAGCCAACTCCAGTAGGAAAGTGACGACAATGACATAGAGGCAGGTCGTTCTCGTGTCGGTAACGGCCGTTCGGTGGTTTAGGAACCTCCATAAGATCTCCACACAAAAAAAGAGCTAGCAAAATACAACCACACATAATAAGTCTAGTACTCTAACCACCATCTAACCATCCTCCGGACCGGGCAAGGTTCAGGCTGGGCTTGACAAAGCCCGGAGTCAACATCCTAAGCCCAAGCCCGGCCTGACCCAAAACACATGAACAATTTTGTTTTTTAATTAAATTAATCATATTTAGAATATTATATCAATATATTATATTCAAATAAAATATCTATTTGTAACCATTTCAGACTTTCGGGCTCGGGCCTCCGGGCCGATCTGTCCATGCACAGGTCTACCACCACCCCCTTCCCCCACCACCACAACAATCC
>NC_041389.1:355272785-355349792 GCF_002162155.2 Triticum dicoccoides
CCCACCCAATGAAAACTAACCAACTGAGCATGCTATCCTAGGAGGGACTGCATTTAGGGCTTTATTATTAATACTACTCACACCATGTTATATGTACTCCCAACGCACCCCAAAGGGCAGTTAGCTATCTCTAAATTTCTGTTAAAAAAGGCTATCTCTAGAAGAAATAAAGAAGTTAAACTTGGTAAAAAGTCAACAAATTAAGTAAATACCTTAACCAGTGCAAGTACTAAATAGGTACACATAACTCACAAATAAATACTCCTATGTAACTCCTTCCTCCCCCAGCCCCCCTCTCCCAACCTACATTTGCCACTCTATCTAACACCAGCACTCTCAAGTCTCAACGTACCAAGAGATCAAGAGAAACATGGAGGGGATGGAAGATGAGGCCAAGAAGAAGAAGAGGAGGAGCAAGAAGCGCGCAAGGCTCAAGTCATTCCTCCACTTCCCCAAGGCCCTCAAGAAGCTCCATGGCAATGGCCGTCCGAGCGCCAACGACAACCCATCCCCTTCCCCCTCCGCCGCCGCAGCCGCTGGCTCGCTGCTCTCCGCGTGCATGCACCCCCGGACCAACTCCTTCTCCTCCGGCGTCCGCCAACGCCACGTCGCTGCCGGCAACCGCGACGGCCACGACGATGACGACGGCGCTCTTGCCGTCAACTTCCGGTCACTCAGGGTCGGCCCGACCGCCGTTCCTGACGACGACGACGACGGCAACGATGAGGACGGCTCGTCGACGCAGGAGGATGACGGCGGTTCTGAGAGCGTGGGGGATGACGTCGTGGCCGGGACGGCTGCCATGAAGGTGGTCTCCGGCGGGGGCGGCGGCGTGGCGGTGGTGACGCTCTCCGTCGCGCCGTACGAGGACTTCCGGCGGTCCATGAGGGAGATGGCGGACGCGCACGCGAGGATGGAGGCTGCCCGCGTCGGCACGCGCGCGGTGCCGGCGGTGGACTGGGACTTCGGAGGAGCTGCTGTTCTGCTACCTCCAGCTCAACGACCGGGCGGTGCACAAGGAGATCCTCCGCGCGTTCACCGACACCGTCGCCGCGCTCCGGGGGCGGCGTAGGGCTCCGGCGCCGAAGCCGAAGAGCAAGCGAACACGGCAGCCGCGGAGGGGCGCCGGAGGATACGGCGTCGACGACGACGACGACGTCGAGGCGGTGGACTCGAACTCGTGATCGTGTCGTGCGTACATGCTGACAAGCATGTGTGTGTAAATTTGGCAGGCACAGCAGCTCGCCGGCAGGCGCCGCCGCACCGGACGTGCTGCCGTCGGGCGATTGCACGGATTAACTAACGTCTCCCGCCCTCTGATCTAACATGATGGTATGTGTTTAATACGCTCGGTTTATCACGAGTTTGTTTCAACCTTTCAGGACGTTTTTTTACTCCAATGTGGACTGATGTGTCAGGTTGAGTCAAGAATATTAATTCAGTAATAAGGATCTGTATTTGCTCCGGATATTCATCTCTTCGGGTCTCTTTGATTCCCGGGGTTTGTAAAGCGTAGGAACAGAAAAAACATAAAAATGGAGTGGCATGACATCTTCAGTACTACAGGATTAATATGGTCATTTGATTTTGCGCGGAAAAAAGGTAGGTCGCATGAGGTTGTACTGGATGGAAATTTTAAAACTACCACAAATGAATTCTATGGAAAAAATTCCATGAACTGCAATCCTACAAATCAAACAAGTTGCATCGGAAAAAAAATATCTAAGGATTGGAATCCTCTCCAAAATTCATTTAGGAATCCTTTGAATAAAAGAGGCCTTTCATAGTGTCCAATATTCTTGTGTGGGATCATCCCTTGTGGTGCTTCTTTAGGAGCACAGGAAGAAATATCTAGATCAACAGCACAAGAGATCACTAAAGACTGGGACCCTCGCCGTCCTGGACATGGCTTTTCTTCTCATTGCCGGCCTGCCTGATGTGGCCCGGTCTGAGCGAGTTATTCGCAGTATGTCTAAGATACTCGGCAAGGTGGTGGTGGTCGATGAGCTCTTGCTTCGCAAGGAGGAGGAGGTCCGGGTGAAGGTGAAATCACTGGACTCCTCCAAGCTCCACACCACTATTCACGTCTTCTTCAACGACGAGGGCTTCGACCTCAAGATCTGCCCAGAGCCGCCGAACCACGTCGGCCGCCCCCGCTTCTCCGACGACAACCACCAGGGGGGTGGCCCGACGGATGCCGACGATTCCCACCACAGGCGCCCTCGCCCATCCCGCCACGACGACCCTGAGGACGACGACGACCTGTCGAAGCACTCCCGCTCCCCGTCCCGCGAGCCCTCCAACTCTCCTCCGGGTCGCGGCGGCTCCGGGTCTGGGCGCACCCGTGTGACGGCCGCCGCCCTCAAGGCCGCTCTCCGGCTGGCGGCCCCTCCCCCGGACTCCCCCCCCGCGTCGGAGATGACCAGTGACATCTCTAGCGTGGGCCTGCTTGTCCTCCCGCCTTCGTCGCCCCGCTCTCCGTCAGCCGACTTCGTCCTGCGCCTGACTCCTCCGAGCCCACCGCCACCGCCCTCCCTTGGACCGATCTCCCCGGTCCTCTCGGGCGGCGTCGGCAGTGGCCTGCTCTCCCCTGCCGCGCCTGCTTCACCTCCGGAGGAGGGATCGGCCGGAGGCACGCTGGAGCCTCCCGCCCTGCCTACTCCTCTGACGGCCTCTGGCATCCTCCTCGCCTCTCCTGGTTCACTGTCCGGGGCGGTGCCCGACGATGTGGCCACTCCGGTCACTGCGCACCCCCCTCGGATAGTGGCGTACGCCCGGCGACCCCGCTCCACCTCGACGCCGGTGACAACCTCGCGCCGCAGTGCCCGCCTCGATGCGGCTCGTCCGACGGACTTCCCGGCCCCGTCCGTCCCCGAGCGTGCTGAGCTTTGGGCGGCGTCCAGGAACCTCGAGTCAGGTGCGGTCTCCATCCCCCCCAGTTCCTCCAGTTGTTCCTTTTCCGTGCTCAAGGCCGTTCCCCTTGGCCACCTCGCCAAGGTGGCCACGGATTCCACCATCATCTTCGGGGGGGGGGGGAGTGGGTCCCCCCTTAGAGCAGATCGAGGCCATTAGGGCCTGAGAGATCTTAGATGGCAAGCTGGCTGAAACGCGGGCGCGCCTCCGCCGCCAACCCACGGAACCGACCGCTACCCCTTCCACGGCGGTGGTCCCGGCCGTGGCCGGTGAGGTGGTTCGTGGGCGCACCCGTTCTCACACTACGGCCCTTCGGGCGTAGAGCACTTCCCGTGTCCTGGGGTCAAGCAGCCCCCCGATGGGGGTGTAGATGCGAGGCCTTTTCTGGAACATCCGCAGCTTTGGTCATGACGGCCGCCGCCGCCAACTCATCAAGTACACGCGAGATGGGCACATCGATTTCATTGCCATCCAGGAAACCATGCGCACTGAGTTTTCCCTTCCCGAGCTTGACGGCCTTAGCCCCCACCTGTTCGCCTGGCACTGGCTCCCTTATAGTGGGATCACTGGGCACTCGGGTGGCATCCTCTTAGGGGTAAAGGATGCCACCTTCGAGGTGGGCGGCATGGACCCGGGCGAATTCTTCGTTAGTATGGAGCTCTTTGAACGGGCTCTCAACTTCAAGTGGGAGGTCGTGATCGTCTATGGGCCGGTGGACCACCGCCGTTCCCCAGCCTTCCTTGCTGAGCTCCAGTGGAAGATCTCCGCTTCCACTCTCCCTGTTGTCGTGGGTGGAGACTTTAACCTCATCCGCTCCCCGTATGAGAAAATCAATGACCGGATAAACCTCCCCCGGATGCAGCTGTTCAACGACTGTATCGCGGAGCTCGGTCTCCGCGAGCTTGAGCGGACGGGTGCCAGGTTCACCTGGACCAACCGTCAAGTAGACTCGACGCGATCCGTGCTGGATCACGTCCTAGATTCTCCGGACTGGGAGCTTAGATGCCCCCTGGCCTCGTTACGGGCGATCACCCGGATCGGGTCTGGTCACGTTCCCCTCCTCCTCTCCTCTGCCGACGAACAGCCCCCCATCCTGCCCCGCTTTCGGTTTGAGATCTTCTGGCTCAACCAGGCGGGGTTTCGTGAGGCTGTCGTGGCTAAGTGGACCTCTGCTCGCGCCTCTCCCCACCACTCCATGTCTGCCATTGACTCGTGGCAGTTCTGTGCCAAGCTTGCTCGCCAATTTATGAAGGGTTGGGGGGCGAACCTGAGCCGGGACCTCCACGATCGCAAGCGGGCTCTTCTAACGGTGATTCAAGACCTGGACGCCCGCGCCTACACCTCCGGGATTTCCCCGGATGAGTGGATGGTGAGATATGATCTCGAGGATTAGCTCTCAACCATCTACACGGACGAAGAGGCTTACTGGCGGCTTCGTGGCACCCAGCGGTGGGTGCTTCGTGGCAATGCTAATACGGCCTACTTCCAGGTGATCACCAATGGGCGGCGGCGACGGAACTCTATCCATTGCTTATGGGATGGAGATACCGCTCTTGTGCGCCCATCGGATATTCGAGCCCATGTCGATGGCTTCTATAAAGCCCTATTTCTCCCCACCCCTCGAAGTGGGGCTGCTCTGGCCCCCGACATTTGGTCAGCTCGCCAGTTAGTCTCTGCTGAGGCGAATGCTGCCTTGGTGGCACCTTTCTCCGAGGATGAGGTCCTTGCTGCCATTAAGGGCATGAACCCTTCCTCGGCCCGGGCCCGGACGGACTGCCAGTCACGTTTTTTAAAAAGTTTTGGCAGATCATCAAGCCTGAAGTCATGGCCCTCTTCAACGAACTCTACTTGGGGGCCGTGGACCTTGGGCGCCTCAACTATGGTGGCATCATTCTAATCCCCAAAGTTCTGCGCGCCTCTGACATCCGCCAGTTTCGATCTATCACCATGATCTACGTGATTTTCTGGATCCTGGTGAAAGGGTATGCCAATAGGGTGGCCCTTCTTGCTGACTCCGTCACCCACCCCGACCAGTCTGCCTTCATTCAAGGGTGGTATATTCTGGATGGGGTGCTAGTCTTCCACGAAGTCCTGCACAAGGTCCGGTCCAAGCACCACCGTGCGGTCTTCCTGAAGCTCGACTTCCATAAAGCCTATGATACGATCCATTGACCCTTCCTTCGAGAAGTCTTGCTCTGTAAGGGGCTTTGATGACCGGTGGGTGACCAGAGTTATGCAACCCGGTGGGTGACCAGAGTTATGCAACTCGTCTCCCGCGGTCGGACCGTGGTGAACATCAACAGTGAGATCGGACCCTTCTTTCCTAATCTCTGTGGGGTTCGCCAGGGAGACCCGTTCTCACCGTTCCTGTTCAACATGGTTGTCGATGCCCTTGCTGTCATCCTTGATAAGGCCAAAGCCGCTGGCCATATTCACGGTGTAGTCCCTCACCTGGTAGGAGGGGGAGGGGTCTCCCTCCTCCAATATGCTGACGATACCATAATAGTGGTGGAGGGATCGGACTCTGACATTGCCAACCTGAAGTCCCTACTCCTCTGCTTCCAACAGATGTCCAGGCTCACTATCAACTTCGATAAGAGCGAAGTGGTGATCCTTGGGTACCCACCTGAGGAGGCCCTAGCCATGGCTGACCGGCTGAATTATCGGCTGGGGTCTTTCCCCATGACGTACTTAGGGATCCCCATTAGTGACTCGCAGCTCACCATTGTTGACCTTCGCCCGTCAGTAACGCGGATGCAACACCACGTCGAGCCCTGGAAGGGGAGGTGGCTGTCGAAGGTAGCCCGCGTGATTCTCATTAACTCCTTGCTTGCCAGCCTCCTCTGGTTTCTCATGAGCTTCTACAACGTTCACGAGACACTCCATCAGGAGGTCGCCAAATACCAATCCAGGTTCTTCTAGGCAGGCGAGGGTGATAAGCAGAAGTATCATATGGTGAGCTGGCCTGACATTTGCAAACCCAAGGACCAGGGTGGTCTTGGGATCCTGTCCTCTCGGCACATGAACATTGCTCTGCTGACCCGTTGGCTCTGGCGTATCGCAAATGGGGAGGGAGGCCTCTGGCTCACCATTGTTCGGAATAAACACCTTCGGGGCTAGCCTTTAGCTTTATGTCAGCGCTCCAGTGGCTCCCAGTTCTGGCAGCCCGTGATCCAGCTTCTCCCCGTGCTACGCATTGGCACGTCCATCTCGGCTGGCTCTGGATCTGCGACCCTGTTTTGGTTCGATCGATGGGTTGGCGACTCCTCCCAGGCTGCACGTTTCCCTGATCTTTTTGCCATCCTGGTGGATCCTAGGATCTCTGTCGAGTCGGCCCTTATTGACTTAGGGCGTCTTGCTTTCTGGCGTCCCTCGGCCCTCTGGAGACGGCCGCTTGGGACTCCCTTCTACAGGACATCGCCCTTCTCCCGATGGATGTCGAGGGCGCCTCTGACTCCGTCTCTTGGCGCCTAGAGCCCTCTGGACGCTTCTCCACGAAGTCCTTATACTCGGCCATCACTCCGTCGATGGCCCCTGAGCCCTTTAGCCTGATCTAGGATATTCGCCTGCCCCTGAAGATCAGGATCTTCCTGTGGCAGTGGATGCAAGGACGCCTTCCCTCTGGGATCGAGGTCCTCAAGCACAATGGACCTAGCGATGAGATGTGTCTCATGTGTGGCACGGTGGAGGATGCTAACCACATCTTCTTCTCCTGCTCCACAACACAGTTCCTGTGGTTCTACTTTCGTGAAACGGTCGGTGGACAATGGTATAATACCAACTTACTTGACCTGTTTGCGGAGATCCACGCCTCTCCCCCTCGCCACCGCCATATTAGATGGCTGTGCATCGGGGTCCTTGCTTGGACGCTTTGGACGATTCGCAACAAGTTGGTTATTCAGAAGACTCCTCTCCACCGTGCGACTGACGCGGTTTTCAGACTGTGTGGTTACTTGCAGCTCTGGTGGCCGCTTAGCCGCCCCCAGGACCGGGACGCCATCAACACCCTCCTCGCCGATATTTGCTCGATGGCCTTCCGCTTGGAGCCTCCGCCGCCGCCCCCTCCCCTGGAGCCCGATTAGACTTGTCCTCGGGTTGCTGTGTGTGAGTGTGTTGTTTTGTGTTCAGGGCTTGTTGAGCTGTGCCCTCAACATTAACCTTATGTACTTCTCCGTGCTCTGTGAGACTTGTTGTGTGTGTGTTTGTGTGTGAACCTTGTTGGATGTTTGGCTTGGGCGGTTTTCTTTATATATAAAGTGGGGCGAAAGCCTTTTTCGGTACAGACTGGGACCCGAAAACAATACATAAACTTGAATATATGCTGCACAAATTTAAATCCATACTCTCTTTTTTGTGGGGTAAATTAAGTTCATACTCTTTGTTTTTGCGGGTAAATTAAATTCATACTCAACCCACTTAATGAGAAATATGAAAAACCATAAACATTCACAATGCTGGAGGATGATGGCGCTATAGGCGCCAATAATCGGATGTCAAAGCATAGAGTTTTTGAATTTATCTTTTGATGGTACTTTGATTGGAATTTTCAGTTTAGTTTTACACGTTTCAGTCTTGTTCTTTATCGACGAAGTCACACTACAGGTGAGTCCACTGCATTCATGTCCACACGCTTGCGTGTTCTTGATCTATGATAACCTGATTCAAGTTGTTGTGCAATTACAAACGCACTATGCATAATACTTTACAAATAACTTTGAATGAGTTTATCACGTAATAATATCATTGGAGTATGTATAAGTTGAATAAAACCAAGTACTAAAATTTTGGCCTATTTGATTCAGTGAATTTTAGTTTCAATCCTTGGGAAGTTGCCCTATACAGAGTTTGTTTTGTTTACAGGATTGAAATCAATGAATTTGCCTAACAATTTGCACTAAATTCCAAAGATTTTTTTTTCATCAAGTGTCCCTTTGATTCACATGATCCCAATAATGCATGAATTGAAACATTAGAAATTTAATATTGCCGAGCATTGATTTTTGTAAGAACTGAAAACAACGAAATATGTAATAGAACATGTTTGGTTGCCATGGAAGAAACACATGAATATTTTGTGAATAATCAAGGATTAGTTGTTTGACACAATTATCGGACACAAAATCATTTTTTATGAGGTTAGACTCTATGATGATTTTATTTGGGAATTGCCTATATGATAATTAAGTGGAAAAATTCTTGTAGTCTTTAATCCTTCAAAACACACAAGGTACACAGGGAAACACACAAATGAATCAAACCATCTAAAATTTCTATGTAATTCACAATTCCTTTGTTCCGCTCAATATTGATATCAATTGTACTCTCTCCCTCCCTCTCTCTCTCTCAAATTTACTTTTCTTTGGTTCCTTTGAATGAAATAGATGAAATTCTTATAGCCCTTCCCCCACACAACTCATCCCGAAATCATAGGAGATTCTAATTTTTACGTGGGTTTACGATAAATATGGCATGCACCTAAACACTAAAGTGTTCCATGCGTTTTATGTTGTGCAAACAAACAACAAACACCATATATTGCTCATTGCAATGTTCAAGACTAGTGATTGAAAGATGTGTCATCATATCTACTTCCTATGTTTTTCCTATTCATATGTACTAAGAATGCCATGAAATAGATATGCATGTGTTAGTTCAAATAAAATAGCAATGAATAAACTGCACCAAGCACCTGGCACATTTTGCACATGGCTTTTATCCCTGTTTTTTCTTATAACATCCACAAATTCACGGTCATTTTAAATCCGGGAGGTACGACACATGGATATGATAATACATGACTAATATTTCATGGCGTGATCAATACTACATGAATGACAAGTGAAGGAATTGCCTAGGAGAGGTATTTGTATGTTCCATCAAAAAAATCATGTGGTTTCTAATGGAAATATGCCCTAGAGGCAAGAATAAAATGGTTATTATTACATTTCCTTAATCATGATAAAGGTTTATTCTTCATGCTAGAATTGTATTGATCGGAAACTTAAATACATGTGTGGATACATAAACAAATACCGTGTCCCTAGTGAGCCTCTACTAGAATAGCTCATTGATCAAAGATGGTTAAGGTTTCCTAACCATAGACATGAGTTGTCATTTGATAACGGGATCACATCATTAGGAGAACGATGTGATGGAAAAGACCCAACCGTTATCATAGCATATGATCGTTCAGTTTATTGCTACTGCTTTCTTAATGTCAAATACATGTTCCTTCGACCATGAGATCATGCAACTCCCCGATAACGAAGGAATACCTTGTGTGCTATCAAACTTCACAACATAACTGGGTGATCATAAAGATGCTCTACAAGTATCTCCGAAGGTGTCTATTGAGTTGGTGTGAATCGAGATTGGAATTTGTCACTCCGTGTATCGGAGAGGTATCTCTAGGCCCTCTCGGTAATACCATCACAAGAAGCTTGCAAGCAAAGTGACTAAGCAGTTAGTTGCAAGATGATGTATTACGGAATGAGTAAAGAGACTTGCCGGTAACAAGATTGAACTAGGTATAGAGATACCGATGATCGAATCTCGGGCAAGTAACATACCTACAGACAAAGGGAATTATATATGTTGTCATAAAGGTTCACCGATAAAAGATCTTCGTGGAATATGTAGGAATCAATATGGGAATCCAGGTCCCGCTATTGGTTATTGACCAGAGAGGTCTCTCGGTCATGACTACATAATTCTCGAATCCGTAGAGTCGCACGCCTAACGTTCATTGACGGTAGAGTAGTATTAGGATATTTGATGAGTGGTAACCAAATGCTGTTCGGGGTCCCGGATGAGATCTCGGACTTCGCGAGGAGTCTCGGAATGGTCCAGAGGTAAAGATTTATATATGGGAAGTCATATTTGGGTTCCGGAAAAAGGTGCAGTTTTTTCGGTATTGTACCGAGAAGCTTTCAGAAGGTTCTGGAGGATTCCGGAGGGGTCCGGAAGTCCACAAGTGGGTTCACCATGACCCAAGGGCTAGCATGGGGTGCGGGAAGGCACCCTGGCCTTATTGGGCTAGGTGCACCAAGTCCTCAAAAGCCCATGTGGCTAGGGAAGGCAAAAAAGGAAGGAGTCCTAGTAGGAATAGGATTGGACGGAGTCCAAGTCCTGTCCCCCTTAGCTGCGCCCTAGGGCTTGGAGGGGTGATGACCCACAAGTATAGGGGATCTATCATAATCCTTTCGATAAGTAAGAGTGTCGAACCCAATGAGGAGCAAAAGGAAATGACAAGCGGTTTTCAGCAAGGTATTCTCTGCAAGTACTGAAATTATCGGTAGCAAATAGTTTTGTGATAAGATAATACATAATGGGTAACAAGTAACAAAGGTAACTAAGGTGCAACAAGGTGTCCCATTCCTTTTTGTAGCAAAGGACAAGCTTGGACGAACTCATATATAAAGCAAAGTGCTCTCGAGGACACATGGGAATTATTGTCAAGCTAGTTTTCATCATGCTAATATGATTCACGTTCGTTACTTTGATAATTTGATATGTGGGTGGACCGGGGCTTGGGTGTTTTCCTTACTTGGACAAGCCTCCACTTATGATTAACCCCTCTCGCAAGCATCCACAACTATGAAAGAAGAATTAAGGTAAACCTAACCATAGCATGAAACATTTGGATCCAAATCAACCCCTTACGAAGCAACGCATAAACTAGGGTTTAAACTTCTGTCACTCTAGCAACCCATCATCTACTTGTTACTTACCAATGCCTTCCCCTAGGCCCAAATCATGGTGAAGTGTCATGTAGTCGACGTTCACATAACACCACTAGAGGAGAGACAACATACATCTCATCAAAATATCGAACAAATACCAAATTCACATGATTACCAATAACAAGACTTCTCCCATGTCCTCAGGAACAAACGTAACTACTCACAAAACATATTCATGTTCATAATCGGAGGAGTATTGAATAGCATTAAGGATGTGAACATATGATCTTCCACCGAAACCAACTAGCATCAACTACAAGGAGTAATCAACACTACTAGCAACCTACATGTAACAATCTGAGGTTTTGAGACAAAGATCGGATACAAGAGATGAACTAGGGTTTGAGAGCAGATGGTGCTGATGAAGATGTTGATGGAGATTGACCCCCTCTCTATGAGAGGATCGATGGTGATGATGATGGAGGTGATTTCCCCCTCACGGAGGGATGTTTCCCTGGCAGAACAGCTCCACCGGAGCCCTTGATTGGTCCTGCCCAGGCTCCGCCTCAAGACAACGGAGCTTCGTCCCGAAAGCTTCTCTATGATTTTGTTTCCAGGGTAAAAGACTCCATATAGCAGAAGATGGGAGTTGGAGGCCTGCCAGGGGGCCCACGAGGCAGGGGGCGCGCCCAGGGTGGTAGGGCGCGCCCTCCACCCTCGTGGCTGACTGGTGGCCCCCCTCTGGTGCTTTCTTCTCCCAATATTTTTAATATATTCCAAAACTGATCTCCCTGAAGTTTCATGACTTTTGGAGTTGTGCAGAATAGGTCTCTAATATTTGCTCCTTTTCCAGTCCAGAATTCCAGCTACCGGCGTTCTCCCTCTTCATGTAAACCTTATAAATTAAGAGAGAAAAGGTATAAGTATTGTGATATAATGTGTAATAATAGCCCATAATGCAATAAATATTGATACAAAATCATGATGCAAAATGGACGTATCAACTCCCCCAAGCTTAGACCTGCTTGCCCTCAAGGGAAAGCCGATATCAAAAAATATGTCCACATGTTTAGAGATAGAGGTGTCGATAAAATAAAATACGGACATGAGGGCATCATGATCATCTTTAGAACAAAACATATATTGTCATATGATTTCTTATGCTAAAGTAACAATCTATTCATACGGTAGAGTATGAATCAAAAAATTCATTGAAAACTAACAAACTATGATCTCAGTCATTGAAGCAATTGCAATTTATCATAACATCGGAAATAGTCAATATAAGAGCTTTTCAACAAGTCCACATACTCAACTATCATTTAGTCTTTCACAATTGCTAACACTCACGCGATACTTATGGGTACAAAGTTTCAATCAGACATAGAGAAAGATAGGGGCTTATAGTTTCGCCTCCCAACCTTTTACCTCAAGGGTAATGTCAACCATAATACTTAATGAAAACCTACATCCAAGTGGATATATATATATATATATATATATATATATATATATATATATCATGATCTCTCCAATACATAGTGCTTGCCAAAGGATAAAAGTGTAAAAAGGAAAGGTGAAGATCACCATGACTCTTGTATAAGGGTAGAAGGTAAAAGTAAAGGATAGGCCCTTCGTAGAGGTAAGCAGAGGTTGTCATGCACTTTTATGGTTGGATGCACAAAATCTTAATGCAAAAGAACGTCACTTTATATTGCCACTTGTGATAAGGACCTTTATTATGCAGTCCGTCGCTTTTATTTCTTCCATATCACAAGCTCATATAAATCTTATTTTCTTCACACTAATAGATCATACATATTTAGAGAGCAATTTTTATTGCTTGCACCGATGACAACTTACTTGAAGGATCTTACTCAATCCATAGGTAGATATGGTGGACTCTCATGGCAAAACTGGGTTTAGGGATGTGGAAGCACAAGTAGTATCTCTACTTGGTGCAAAGAATTTGGCTAGCATGAGGGGGAAAGGCAAGCTCAACATGTTGGATGATCCATGACAATATAACTTATTCAGATATAAGAAGACATAACCCATTACATTGTCTTCCTTGTCCAACATCAACTTCTTAACATGTCATATTTTAATGAGTGCTCACAATCATAAAAGATGTCTAAGATAGTATATTTATATGCAAAAAACTCTCTTTCTTTGTTACTTCCTATTAATTGCAACGATGAGCAAAACTATGTTTGTCAACTCTCAACAACTCTTATTCATCATACTCTTTATATGTGAAGTCATTACTCTCCATAAGATCAATATGATATTTTTACCTCTTTTTATTCTTTGTTTAATCCCCTCAAGACCATAGCAAGATAGCAAAGCCCTCAACTCAAAACTACTCTTTATTATATAACACTCACGTACTCGACTACATAGATAGGGATCAAAACAAAACTCAAAGCTAGATCATACTAAAACTTCATTCTACTATATCAAGATATAAACAAAAGGATCGAACTAAGAAAAATGATAAAGATAGAGATGTGTGATACGTCTCCAACGTATCTATAATTTTTGATTGTTCCATGCCATTATATTACCCCATTTGGATGTTTATGGGCTTTATTTTACACATTTATATCACTTTTGGGACTAACCTACTAACCAGAGGCCCAGCCCGTATTGCTGTTTTTTTTGCCTATTTCAGTATTTCAAAGAAAAGGAATATCAAACGGAGTCCAAACGGAATGAAACCTTCGGGAGCGTGATTTTTGGAATGAACGTGATCCAGAGAACTTGGAGTGCAAGTCAAGAAGCAGAGGAAGCCTCCAGGAGATAGGAGGGCGCGCCCCTGTCTCCTGGGCCCCTCGGGCGGCCACTGACGTACTCCTTCCTCCTATATATACCTATGTACCCCGAAAACATCCAGGGAGCCAATGAAACACAATTTCCACCACCGTAACCTTCTGTATCCGTGAGATCCCATCTTGGAGCCTTCGCCGGTGCTCCGTTGGAGGGGGAATCGACCATGGAGGGCTTCTACATCAACACCATAGCCCCTCCGATGAGTTGTGAGTAGTTTACCACAGACCTTCGGGTCCATAGTTATTAGCTAGATGGCTTCTTCTCTCTTTTTGGATCTCAATACAATGTTCTCCCCCTCTCTTGTGGAGATCTATTCAATGTAAACTCTTTTTGCAGTGTGTTTGTCGAGATCCGATGAATTGTGGGTTTATGATCAAGTTTATCTATGAGAAATATTTG
Organism: Triticum dicoccoides; assembly: GCF_002162155.2. Classification (NCBI taxonomy): domain Eukaryota; kingdom Viridiplantae; phylum Streptophyta; class Magnoliopsida; order Poales; family Poaceae; genus Triticum; species Triticum dicoccoides. Next base: position 355,286,612 of record NC_041389.1, read on the forward strand.
AATCTTCTCTGAATTCTTTTATGTATGATTGAGTTATCTTTGCAAGTCTCTTCGAATTATCAGTTTCGTTTGGCCTACTAGATTGATCTTTCTTGCCATGGGAGAAGTGCTTAGCTTTGGGTTCAATCTTGCGGTGTCCTTTCCCAGTGACAGCAGGGGCAGCAAGGCACGTATTGTATTGTTGCCATCGAGGATAAAAATATGGGGTTTATATCATATTGCTTGAGTTTATCCCTCTACATCATGTCATCTTGCTTAATGCGTTACTCTGTTCTTTATGAACTTAATACTCTAGATGCAGGCAGGAGTCGGTCTACTTGTTACGGACGTGATGCCTATATACATGATCATGCCTAGATAATCTCATAATTATTCACTTTTCTATCAATTGCTCGACAGTAATTTGTTCACCCACCGTAATACTTATGCTATCTTGAGAGAAGCCTCTAGTGAAACCTATGGCCCCCGGGTCTATCTTTTATCATATAAGCTTTCAATCTACTTTTACTTGCATCTTTACTTTTTGCATCTATATTATAAAATACCAAAAATATATTTATCTTATCATACTATCTCTATCAGATCTCACTTTCGCAAGTGGCCGTGAAGGGATTGCCAACCCCTTTATTGCGTTGGTTGCGAGTTCTTTGTTTGTTTGTGTAGGTGCGTGGGACTTTTGAGGAGCCTCCTACTGGATTGATACTTCGGTTCTGAAAAACTGAGGGAAATACTTACGCTACTATTGCTGCATCACCCTTTCCTCTTCAAGGAAAACCAACGCAAGCTCAAGACGTAGCAATAAGGATTTCTGGCGCCGTTGCCGGGGAGGTCTTCGCTCAAGTCAAGACATACCAAGTACCCATCACAAACTCATCTCCCTCGCATTTACATTATTTGCCATTTGCCTCTTGTTTTCCTCTCCCCCACTTCACCCTTGCCGTTTTATTTGCCCTCTCTTTCCCAACCATCTCTCTCTCTCTTTTTTTGCTTGCCCTTTTTCTGTTTGCTTGTGTGTTGGATTACTTGTTGCCATGGCACAAGATAATACCAAATTGTGTGATTTCTCCAATACCAATAATAATGATTTCCATAGTACTCCGATTGCTCCTCTTAATGATGTTGAGTCTTGTGAAATCAATACTGCTTTGCTGAATCTTGTTATGAAAGATCAATTCGCCGGCCTTCCTAGTGAAGATGCTGCTACTCATCTAAACAACTTTGTTGATTTGTGTGATATGCAAAAGAAGAAAGATATGGATAATGATATTGTTAAATTGAAGTTATTTCCGTTTTCACTTAGAGATCGTGCTAAAGTTTGGTTTTCGTCTTTGCCAAAAAATAGTATTGATTCTTGGAACAAGTGCAAAGATGCTTTTATCTCTAAGTATTTTCCTCCCGCTAAGATTATCATTCTTAGGAACGATATTATGAATTTAAACAACTTGATCATGAGCATGTTGCCCAATCTTGGGAAAGAATGAAATTGATGATTCGCAATTGCCTTACTCATGGTTTGAATTTATGGATGATCATACAAAAAATTTATGCCAGTTTGAACTTTGCTTCTAGGAATCTTTTAGATTCGGCCACGGGAGGCACGTTTATGGAAATCACATTAGGAGATGCTACAAAACTTCTCGATAATATAATGGCTAATTATTCTCAATGGCACACCGAAAGATCTTCTAGTGAAAAAGTGCATGCTATAGAAGAAATCAATGTTTTGAGTGGAAAGATGGATGAACTTATGAAGTTGTTTGCTACTAGAAATACTCCTCTTGATCCCAATGATATGCCTTTGTCTACTTTTATTGAGAATAATAATGAATCTATGGATGTGAATTTTGTTGGTAGGAATAATTTCGGTAACAATGCTTATAGAGGAAACTTTAATTCTAGACCGTTCCCTAGTAATTCCTCTAATAATTATGGAAATTCCTACAATAATTCTTATAGTAATTTCAATAAGATGCCCTCTGATTTTGAGAATAGTGTGAAAGAATTTATGATTTCTCAAAAGAATTTTAATGCTTTACTTGAAGAAAAATTGCTCAAAGTTGATGATTTGGCTAGGAACATTGATAGACTTTCGCTTGATGTTGGTTCTCTTAAACTTGGTGTGGATCTAGATCTCCTCTCTCTTTTCCCTCAAAAACTAGCAAGAATGCATGGAGGGATTGAGAGTTAGCAAGCTCAAAGAAGGTCAACAATGGGGGAAAAACGAGCTCAAGAGATGGGGAACCATTGGGGAAGAAGACCCCCTTAAATAGGTCCCCACGAATCTGCCCGTTATGTGCAGAAAACTGTAGGACCGGTACAACCGGTGCACGAACCGGTACAACCGGCCAAAGCAGAGGAAAAACCAACCTGGGAAAGGCTCTAAGCAGTACAACAGCCTAGGGAACCGGTAGTACCGGTTAAACCGGTAAAACCGGTCAACAACCGCCCAAGAACCGCTCCAAAACGGAAACTAGTCCGGTGGTAGAGCGGTACATGGCCGGTACAACCTCCGGACCAATTCTGGAGCGGTACAACCGCTCCAAACACCGGTTGTACCGATCAACCGGTACAACCTCTCTACGGGGCGGTACAACCTCTCTATGTAAAACAGGCAATATCAAAACAACCACAACTTTCGCATACGAGCTCCGAATTCGATGAAACCAAGTTTGTTGGAAAGCTAGCAACAAGGGATAACACAATCTTGATAGAAATATCAATAAGAAGCAAATGAGAAAAGTCCCATAAGAAATTGGTGAGAACCCTTCCTTGGATAAGACCGGTAAAACCTCCAACACCGAAAACATCATAGAAGACGCATGCGAACTCCGTTTTCGATGAACTCAAGCTTGTCATCAAGATGACCATAAGCTCTAAGACTCACGAAGAGAACCAAACAAGAACCAAGAAACATGATGCAAGTATGCAATGGTTTGAGCTCTCTACTAATGATACGATCAAGCTACCAACTTGAGAGCCCCCCTTGATAGTACAGCAAACGATCCTATAACCCGGTCTCCCAACTACCACCACGAGACCGGTAAAATAGAAAACCTATCAAGGGCAAACCTTTGCTTGCACATGGTCCACTTGAGCTAGATGATGACGATCTTGACTCCCTCAAGTTGGACCACCTTTCTTGATTGTGTTGGCTCGATGAAGACTAGATGATTGCTCCCCCACAGTCCACTATGGGTGAGCGACTCTTCGGCACATCTTAACAAGACCATAGACACCACAATGGATGGAAAGATTCAAACTTGATTGCTCCCCCATACTCCATTATGGGTGAGCCACTCTTCGTGTTGCTTCACTTGAACTTGCACACTGCAAACTTGATGACGATCACCACTTGATGTCATCCTCCATGGGTTGTATGGGATCTTCCTCTTGACGCAAGACCATGGAAACATACCTAACCACACAAAGAACTCTCACGTAGACCATGGGTTAGTACACAAAGCTTAATGAACAATGCTTACCATACCATGGGAACACTTGGTCCCTCTCGGTACAACTTGTGCGCTTTGTGTGTTGATCAACTTGAATCACTCTCTGTACTTAGTCTAGATCAACCTTGAATCTTTCCAACTCTCTTCATTTGGATGATGTCTTGAAGGTAAACATGAATGATCACACAATCTTCTTCTTCAAGACATGCTTGCAATAAGCTCAACACTCACATGACCGATCTTTGGATAATTCCTTAATAGCATCGCGGTCATCACAAACTCTCCTTGAAACCAACAAATGGACTCCAAGAAAAACCTATGGACAAACCCTTCAAATATAACTCAAGGCAACCATTAGTCCATAGAGATTGTCATCAATTGCCAAAACCAAACATGGGGGCACCGCATGTTCTTTCAATCTCCCCCATTTTGGTAATTGATGACAATCACTTTCAAGAGAGTTTATATAAGGAATTATGCATCACCATGCAATGCAACAACCAATAGTGCATGCGAATGAGATGCAAATGCTAAGGAACAAAACCAAAGCAAGAGGAGACAACTCTCTAAACTTCTCCACAAAACTCTCTGAAATTTCTCCCCCATTGGCATCGAATATCAAAATGGGCTAAAAGCTTAGAAGGCCAATATAAAATGTGTTCCTCCATAAATTGTGTATTTCTCAACAAGAGAGTGGAATGCAATACACATATCCAACGGTAAATACTTGGAGGAAGACAAACTATATTGAGGCCCAAAGATTGCAAAAGGAAGATATGCCACAAAGACATAATCAAAGAGAGAAACAGGCAATCAAGCAACCAAAAGATACCAATTGAAGCAAGCTATCAAAAGATACCATTGAACCAACTAGGCCAATGATCCTACGAGCCACATGAATAAAGGATATTATGATAAGAGCGGAGCAGTGTTCTAAAGAAACTAGAGAAGCTCCCCATGATTTGTGCACATCAAGAATTTTTGCATTTGGATACAAAATGCACAAAATAGGATCATAGCTCCCCCAAAATCAATAGAAACTTACAACAAGTGCAAGTGGGCATATAGGAAACTAAGCCTAGTACTTGCAACAAACACATGGTTGAGCAACAAGTGAAAGAGGCAACTTAAGAATAGGCTCAACCAAAATAATGTGTGTGAGTCATGGCGAAGCACTTGAGAAGACTAAAATTAGGATGAGCATTAAGCGTCAACATAGTCTTGAAAGAATGAGGCACACGGTGCAAGGCCTATCATTCTCACACACAACTGGCAAATGGGTTCACAAGCTTATTAATAAGCAGAAGAGAACCTATGCTTGTGACAAACCGTGGTGAAGATAGAAAATGAAAGCCTCATCAAGACGAGGGATACCAATTAAGATGGCAAAGGCCTCGTCAAGACAAGCATGAGGAAAAAGATCTTCACCACAAAAGAGTGCATCAAGATGCAATGATAGAGGACACGCACTCAAGGCAAAAGCTTTCACGGAGCCACCAAAGAAATAACAAAAGAAAGACAAGGTGGATGTGAAAGATAGGATATCATCTAGAGATGTAATTTCTCTCAAGTGTATAATGTTCTAGGTAGACGAAATCATGATGATATATGTCTACAAAGAAGGATGTACACCCGAAATAGTTACAACACGAAGGAACAAGATATCCAAAAGGAAGTCATAGATATACCAATAAGATATTTGCTTGGAAGCATAGCACATAGCTAGATATGGTCTTATTGGATATAGATGAATTCCTACCACACAACCATCATAGACATCACAACTAGCAACATGAGATCATCGTTGAGATGCTTTGTGAAAGGAAACAAGTATCACAAGATATGAAATGAATATCATGCCAAGATGCAACCTACACAAGGTTGAATGCAAGAGAGGAAAGCATGAATATATACTTGTTACTGAGAAATCATTGGAAGGATGTAGTAGATACCAATTGAAGGTAGATAGTAGTTCATTGATCATCCTAGCTTGACTCCAATAAGCACATGGTGACAACACCTTCCTTGTGAGTGAGCCGAGCATCCAATGCATCTCCACTTGTTCCTAGAACAACAACACAAACAAGATGGTAACCAAATTCATTGGGACCAAAGAGTTAGAGAACCAACAACATATAGGACAAACTCCACATAAATATGTGCATATACATATGAAAATGAATTTCATGCACATCCCATCCAATTTGTGACTTGGTGGAGTTCCCCTATATATTGGGTCAAAGAAAGAAAACATGCCAAAGAAACTACAAGAAGTAAATATGCATGCTCAAGACTTTCAAGAACCGAGACCAAAAGACAAAGAAATACCATGCGACAAAAAGATACCAAATGAATAAAGCATCACTTGGAGGATGTCCATAAAAGATACATCAAGGAATGAGATATCCATTGATACACTCAAAAGAAAGATGTCAAACTCCCAAAAGAGAGAATGGTTCCAAACGAACCAAGCCCTCTACAAAGTTTCATGATGGCACAAAGTACCAAAAAGAAATGGCTTGCCTTCCACAAACACACACTTGATAAGGATCACAAGATGAGTGTTTTGTAGAGAATAGGATAGCTCCCCCAAGACTAGTGCATTATAGAGAATTTGCATTTGAATACAAAATACACGAGGTGGGATCACCACTTCCACTATATCTAGAAAACACTAGACAAGGTCAAGAAATTAACAAGATCCACAAGTGGTATGGAATACAATGGGAGTTGACACAATCCTAGGCAAGAGATAAAGCAAATAAAAGCAAAGGCCAATGTAAAGATGATCAATAATTTCTACCACACATAAGTGAGTACCAATTGTCAAAAGACAAGAAGTATTTGGAAATAATTCCCAGTGGTAGATAACAAGGATATCTGACATCATCTTCACACCAAAAAAAGCAAATTGCAACTTGTAGAGCTAACATGCCACCTAGGAACAAGATAATTTACAATATCAATTCTAGGTGACAATATCTCAAATGTACACATTTTCTAGGCTAGTAATATACACATAGCATTTTACTCCCCCATAATGTGATACCAAGTAAAGATAAACAAGAGGCAAAATAACGACCCAACATGAGATAATTAATGGAAAATATAGAATTTGGATTTCTCATGAGAAGACATACCACATAGCGACTAGATAATCTTGAAATATCAATACTAGATGATATTACTCATGTACACACATATATAGGATTGTGAGGTGCACAAAGCACATCACTTCCCCATAATGGGATATTCCATTAATCTCTCACAAGAGCCAACTAAGAAAAGAACAAGATGCGAAAGGCTCAATGCATGACACACACGTACATGATGTGCCAACCAACACACACATACTTGATTGCTCAAGATAATCAAGTTGGAAGCACAACATATACAAACACATGCAAGGAACAAAACCAAACATGTAAAGGGGTAAGTAACTATCAATGTAAACACTTTAAGCACGAGTTACCGCATGGAGAAACATTGGATATAAGATAGAAACTTGATAATCCAATTGACTTGGCTTGAGACAAAAATAATGATGAAGTCCCCTTAATTCTTCATAATGTAGCCAAGTCTCCAATGCCCTCCAACAACACCTATTGATCAAGTTTGAGCTAGTTGGTCCCCAACCAAGTTGGGTCCTAAGAGGTTAGTCACAATAGGCTTGGCTACCCAAATGGTTCTTTGCTTCAAACCACTTTGAGTACCAACAAACTTGGCAAACACATTGCCAACCTTATCCTTCCCAAGAGAATAGACATCATCAATAACAATTGGGTTGGATAAGTTACCACTAGTGCATGAAGAAGCAAGGTGACCTTTCTCACGACATAGATAGCAACGTCTACTCTTCACTTTCTTCTCACTTGATTTCTCAACTTGAGAAGCATTAGCTTGAGTCTTCTTGGGAAGAGGCCTTTCTTCAACTTGAGGTTGAGCATGAGAATGCACTTGTAGCCGCTTCCCTTGTTGCTTGTCACTAATGGCCTTCTTCTTCAATGGGCAAGATCTAACATGATGCCCTTCAATTTTGCACTTGAAGCAAACAATCTTGGCCGAATTCTTGACTTGTTCTTGGCCCTTCCTTTTGTTCATCTTGGACTTCTTCTTCTTATTGGAGTTGAATCCAAGTCCACCTTTGTCATTGGGGGATTTTTGCTTACTCAAGATATTGTTGAGTGTGGATTTCCCTTGATGACTCTTTTCCAAGTCTTTCTTCAAAGAAGTGACTTGGGCCTTGAGCTCTTTGATTTCCTCTACATGGTTAGTCTCAACACAAGTACTAGAGGAAGTATAAGCTTCATCGTTAGAGAAACAAGGCAAGGAAAGCAATTCATCACAATATGTACCAACATTGTGAGTAGATGAATTACAAGGACTAGCACATGGCAATATACTATTTTGACTAGAAGTAGTGCTAGTATCCACATGAGGCTCACTAGATGTTACCTTAGCAATCATGGCCTCATGAGCTATCTTTAGCACACTATGGGATACTAGAAGATCATCATGAGAGCTTGAGAGCTTTTCATGACTTTCTTCCAATTTCCCATAATTGCTAGATAGCACCTCAAGTTGAGCCCGTAGCTCAACATTCTCCTTCAAAATGGATGCTTCACAAGTAATAGAATTAGTAGCACAAGCATCATCATTAACAACAAGAGGAGAAGGCAACTTGGCAAGCTCTTTTAAATAAGAAGCTTCAAGTTGAGCATGAGACTCGGTGAGTTTGATGAGCTCACCCTTGATGACCCTTGAGCCATTTTCGAGGTGCTCAAAATCCTCAAGGAGTCTAGCATGAGCAACTTCAAGCTTAGCATTTTTAGTTTCAAAAAAATTGGCCACCTCAAGAGCTCTATCATTAGATTCCTTCACTCTAGATAATTCTAGAGCAAAAGTCTCCTCAAGAGATTCGGAGGTGGTCTGTTCATGTTCAAGAGCATGAGATAGCTCCGCGATCTCATTTGCGTAATCACGCCCATGAGCTTCCATTTTCTCAATGGTGACCTCATGCTCCTCTAGATGAGATTCCAACTCCTCAATGTATTTCTTGCCATCAATGGCGATGGACATTATTTCCATGAAGTTGGAACGAGCAATTTTATTTTTATGAAGAGCTTTAAAAATCATTTCCCCCTTAGTTTTTAAGGAGGCAACATTATCATTCACTTCATCATTATCCTCATCATCATTAGCATCAACATCATCATCAAGAGACATATTGGGGTAGAAAGTAGGAGATACCTTTGACGCCTTAGCCATAAGGCAAAAAGCAATAGATGATGATGTAGGATCCCTTGAGGCACAATTAAACACCACATCTTGTTCCATGGAGTGTTGGGTTTCCTCTACATTGTTAGCACAATAATTCGAGGAAATAGATGCATTTTTATCATGGCAACAAGACATAGAAAGCATATCATCATGAGATTTAGTCAAGCAATTTCTACATGATATGCAAGGACTATAAACACAAGCATGTGAAACATTTGGAGTGCTCGAAGTGTTAAAGTCCAAAGATGAAGCATTGCAATAAGAAAGTGATGAAGGATTATCAACAATAAGCCCATTATCATCATTGCAATGAACACCACTACTCACCATGTCATTACCTTGTGGCAAACCACATGTAGGTAAGTAGAAGAAGTTGAGAATACAATGCGGCCGGAGGTGGAGGGAGAACAATCATCCTTACAAAACTTGGACACGCCATATTTATCTTGAAGCTTTGTCCACAACTCATGAGCATCCCGGAACGGCATGAGTTGAAATATAACTACATTGCTCAATGCATCGAAAAGCACATTAGAAGCTTGAGCATTGAGATAAGAGTTTTTCTCATCCTCTAAAGATAATCTTTGGGGATCCTTTGGAGGAGAAAAACCCATATCTACAATTCGCTATAAATTTGGGTCCATGACCCTAAAGAGATTAAGCATGCGAATTACCCAAACATCAAAATTTGTGCCATCGAAACTAAGAGTGTCAGAGAATCCTAATCCCCTAGTCGACATCTTTACTCTCTAGGCGGTAAAGCCTAATAAAGAGAGACGAGGCTCTGATACCAATTGAAAGATCGTGGATGTCGCCTAGAGGGGGGGGGGGGTGAATAGGCGTTTTAAAATAATTACGGTAGAGGCTTGAACAAATGCGGAATAAACCTAGCGGTTAATTTGTCAAGCACAAAACCTTACAACAACTAGGCTCACCTATTTGCACCAACAACTTATGCTAAGCAAGATAAGCAACTATGTGATAGCAAGATATATGACAAGGAACAAAATGGCTATCACAAAGTAAAGTGCATAAGTAAAGGGCTCGGGTAAGAGATAACCGAGGCACGCGGAGACGATGATGTATCCCGAAGTTCACACCCTTGCGGATGCTAATCTCCATTTGGAGTGGTGTGGAGGCACAATGCTCCCCAAGAATCCACTAGGGCCACCGTAATCTCCTCACGCCCTCGCACAATGCAAGATGCCATGATTCCACTAAGGGACCCTTGAGGGCGGTCACCAAACCCGTACAAATGGCGACCCTTGGGGGCGGTCACCGAACCCGTACACTTTGGCAACCCTTGGGGGCGGTCACCGGTACCCGTCAAATTGCTCGGGGCGATCTTCACAACCTAATTGGAGACCCCGACACTTGCCCGGAGCTTTACACCATAATGATTGAGCTCCGAACACCACCAACCGTCTAGGGCGCCCAAGCACCCAAGAGGAACAAGCTCAAAGGGCACCAAGCACCCAAGAGTAATAAGCTTCTCAACTTGTAACTTCCACGTATCACCATGGAGAACTCAAACCGATGCACAAATGCAATGGCAAGGGCACACAGAGTACCCAAGTCCTTCTCTCTCAAATCCCACCAAAGCAACTAATGCTAGGGAGGAAAGTAAGAGGAAGAACAAGAAGGAGAACACAAAGAACTCCAAGATCTAGATCCAAGGGGTTCCCCTCACATAGAGGAGAAAGTGATTGGTGGAAGTGTGGATCTAGATCTCCTCTCTCTTTTCCCTCAAAAACTAGCAAGAATCCATGGAGGGATTGAGAATTAGCAAGCTCAAAGAAGGTCAACAATGGGGGCAAAAACGAGCTCAAGAGATGGGGAACCATTAGGGAAGAAGACCCCCTTAAATAGGTCCTCACGAATCTGCCCGTTATGTGCAGAAAACTGTAGGACCGGTACAACTGGTGCACGAACCAGTACAACCGGCCAAAGCAGAGGAAAAACCAACCTGGGAAAAGCTCTAAGCGGTACAACAGCCTGGAGAACCGGTAGTACCGGTTAAACCGATAAAACCGGTCAACAACCGCCCAAGAACCGCTCCAAAACAGAAACTAGTCCGGTGGTAGAGCGGTACATGGCCGGTACAACCTCCGGACCAATTCTGGAGCGGTACAACCGCTCCAAACACCGGTTGTACCGGTCAACCGGTACAACCTCTCTACGGGGCGGTACAACCTCTCTATGTAAAATAGGCAATATCAAAACAGCCACAACTTTCGCATACGAGCTCCGAATTTGATGAAACCAAGTTTGTTGGAAAGCTAGCAACAAGGGCTAACACAATCTTGATAGAAATATCAATAAGAAGCAAATGAGAAGAGGCCCATAAGAAATTGGTGAGAATCCTTCCTTGGATAAGACCGGTAAAACCTCCAACACCGAAAACATCATAGAAGACGCATGCGAACTCCGTTTTCGATGAACTCAAGCTTGTCATCAAGATGACCATAAGCTCTAAGACTCACAAAGAGAACCAAACAAGAACCAAGAAACATGATGCAAGGATGCAATGGTTTGAGCTCTCTACTAACGATACGATCAAGCTACCAACTTGAGAGCCCCCCTTGATAGTACAGCAAATGATCCTATAACCCGGTCTCCCAACTACCACCACGAGACCGGTAAAATAGAAAAACTATCAAGGGCAAACCTTTGCTTGCACATGGTCCACTTGAGCTAGATGATGACGATCTTGACTCCCTCAAGTTGGACCACCTTTCTTGATTGTGTTGGCTCAATGAAGACTAGATGATTGCCCCCCCACAGTCCACTATGGGTGAGCGACTCTTCGGCACATCTTAACAAGACCATAGACACCACAATGGATGGCAAGATTCAAACTTGATTGCTCCCCCATACTCCATTATGGGTGAGCCACTCTTCGTGTTGCTCCACTTGAACTTGCACACTGCAAACTTGATGACGATCACCACTTGATGTCATCCTCCATGGGTTGTATGGGATCTTCCTCTTGACGCAAGACCATGGAAACATACCTAACCACACAAAGAACTCTCACGTAGACCATGGGTTAGTACACAAAGCTTAATGAACAATGCTTACCATACCATGGGAACACTTGGTCCCTCTCGGTACAACTTGTGCGCTTTGTGTGTTGATCAACTTGAATCACTCTCTGTACTTAGTCTAGATCAACCTTGAATCTTTCCAACTCTCTTCATTTGGATGATGTCTTGAAGGTAAACATGAATGATCACACAATCTTCTTCTTCAAGACATGCTTGCAATAAGCTCAACACTCACATGACCGATCTTTGGATAATTCCTTAATAGCACCGCGGTCATCACAAACTCTCCTTGAAACCAACAAATGGACTCCAAGAAAAACCTATGGACAAACCCTTCAAATATAACTCAAGGCAACCATTAGTCCATAGAGATTGTCATCAATTGCCAAAACCAAACATGGGGGCACCGCATGTTCTTTCAATCTCCCCCATTTTGGTAATTGATGACAATCACTTTCAAGAGAGTTTATATAAGGAATTATGCATCACCATGCAATGCAACAACCAATAGTGCATGCGAATGAGATGCAAATGCTAAGAACAAAACCAAAGCAAGAGGAGACAACTCTCTAAACTTCTCCACAAAACTCTTTGAAATTTCTCCCCCATTGGCATCGAATATCAAAATGGGCTAAAAGCTTAGAAGGCCAATATAAAATGTGTTCCTCCATAAATTGTGTATTTCTCAACAAGAGAGTGGAATGCAATACACATATCCAACGGTAAATACTTGGAGGAAGACAAACTATATTGAGGCCCAAAGATTGCAAAAGGAAGATATACCACAAAGACATAATCAAAGAGAGAAACAAGCAATCAAGCAACCAAAAGATACCAATTGAAGCAAGCTATCAAAAGATACCATTGAACCAACTAGGCCAATGATCCTACGAGCCACATGAATAAAGGATATTATGATAAGAGCGGAGCAGTGTTCTAAAGAAACTAGAGAAGCTCCCCATGATTTGTGCACATCAAGAATTTTTGTATTTGGATACAAAATGCACAAAATAGGATCATAGCTCCCCCAAAATCAATAGAAACTTACAACAAGTGCAAGTGAGCATATAGGAAACTAAGCCTAGTACTTGCAACAAACACATGGTTGAGCAACAAGTGAAAGAGGCAACTTAAGAATAGGCTCAACCAAAATAATGTGTGTGAGTCATGGCGAAGCACTTGAGAAGACTAAAATTAGGATGAGCATTAAGCATCAACATAGTCTTGAAAGAATGAGGCACACGGTGCAAGGCCTATCATTCTCACACACAACTGGCAAATGGGTTCACAAGCTTATTAATAAGCAGAAGAGAACCTATGCTTGTGACAAACCGTGGTGAAGATAGAAAATGAAAGCCTCATCAAGACGAGGGATACCAATTAAGATGGCAAAGGCCTCGTCAAGACAAGCATGAGGAAAAAGATCTTCACCACAAAACAGTGCATCAAGATGCAATGATAGAGGACACGCACTCAAGGCAAAAGCTTTCACGGAGCCACCAAAGAAATAACAAAAGAAAGACAAGGTGGACGTGAAAGATAGGATATCATCTAGAGATGTAATTTCTCTCAAGTGTATAATTTTCTAGGTAGACAAAATCATGATGATATATGTCTACAAAGAAGGATGTACACCCGAAATAGTTACAACACGAAGGAACAAGATATCCAAAAGGAAGTCATAGATATACCAATAAGATATTTGCTTGGAAGCATAGCACATAGCTAGATATGGTCTTATTGGATATAGATGAATTCCTACCACACAACCATCAAAGACATCACAACTAGCAACATGAGATCATCGTTGAGATGCTTTGTGAAAGGAAACAAGTATCACAAGATATGAAATGAATATCATGCCAAGATGCAACCTACACAAGGTTGAATGCAAGAGAGGAAAGCATGAATAGATACTTGTTACCGAGAAATCATTGGAAGGATGTAGTAGATACCAATTGAAGGTAGATAGTAGTTCATTGATCATCCTAGCTTGACTCCAATAAGCACATGGTGACAACACCTTCCTTGTGAGTGAGCCGAGCATCCAATGCATCTCCACTTGTTCCTAGAACAACAACACAAACAAGATGGTACCCAAATTCATTGGGACCAAAGAGTTAGAGAACCAACAACATATAGGACAAACTCCACATAAATATGTGCATATAGATATGAAAATGAATTTCATGCACATCCCATCCAATTTGTGACTTGGTGGAGTTCCCCCTATATATTGGGTCAAAGAAAGAAAACATGCCAAAGAAACTACAAGAAGTAAATATGCATGCTCAAGACTTTCAAGAACCGAGACCAAAAGACAAAGAAATACCAAGCGACGAAAAGATACCAAATGAATAAAGCATCACTTGGAGGATGTCCATAAAAGATACATCAAGGAATGAGATATCCATTGATACACTCCAAAGAAAGATGTCAAACTCCCAAAAGAGAGAATGGTTCCAAACGAACCAAGCCCTCTACAAAGTTTCATGATGGCACAAAGTACCAAAAAGAAATGGCTTGCCTTCCACAAACACACACTTGATAAGGATCACAAGATGAGTGTTTTGTAGAGAATAGGATAGCTCCCCCAAGACTAGTGCATTATAGAGAATTTGCATTTGAATACAAAATGCACGAGGTGGGATCACCACTTTCACTATATCTAGAAAACACTAGACAAGGTCAAGAAATTAACAAGATCCACAAGTGGTATGGAATACAATGGGAGTTGACACAATCCTAGGCAAGAGATAAAGCAAATAAAAGCAAAGGCCAATGTAAAGATGATCAATAATTTCTACCACACATAAGTGAGTACCAATTGTCAAAAGACAAGAAGTATTTGGAAATAATTCCCGGTGGTAGATAACAAGGATATCTAGCATCATCTTCACACCAAAAAAAAGCAAATTGCAACTTGTAGAGCTAACATGCCACCTAGGAACAAGATAATTTACAATATCAATTCTAGGTGACAATATCTCAAATGTACACATTTTCTAGGCTAGTAATATACACATAGCATTTTACTCCCCCATAATGTGATACCAAGTAAAGATAAACAAGAGGCAAAATAACGACCCAACACGAGATAATTAATGGAAAATATAGAATTTGGATTTCTCATGAGAAGACATACCACATAGCGACTAGATAATCTTGAAATATCAATACTAGATGGCATTACTCATGTACACACATATATAGGATTGTGAGGTGCACAAAGCACATCACTTCCCCATAATGGGATATTCCATTAATCTCTCACAAGAGCCAACTAAGAAAAGAACAAGATGCAAAAGGCTCAATGCATGACACACACGTACATGATGTGCCAACCAACACACACATACTTGATTGCTCAAGATAATCAAGTTGGAAGCACAACATATACAAACACATGCAAGGAACAAAACCAAACATGCAAAGGGGTAAGTAACTATCAATGTAAACACTTTAAGCACGAGTTACCGCATGGAGAAACATTGGATATAAGATAGAAACTTGATAATCCAATTGACTTGGCTTGAGACAAAAATAATGATGAAGTCCCCTTAATTCTTCATAATGTAGCCAAGTCTCCAATGCCCTCCAACAACACCTATTGATCAAGTTTGAGCTAGTTGGTCCCCAACCAAGTTGGGTCCTAAGAGGTTAGTCACAATAGGCTTGGCTACCCAAATGGTTCTTTGCTTCAAACCACTTTGAGTACCAACAAACTTGGCAAACACATTGCCAACCTTATCCTTCCCAAGAGAATAGACATCATCAATAACAATTGGGTTGGATAAGTTACCACTAGTGCATGAAGAAGCAAGGTGACCTTTCTCACGACATAGATAGCAACGTCTACTCTTCACTTTCTTCTCACTTGATTTCTCAACTTGAGAAGCATTAGCTTGAGTCTTCTTGGGAAGAGGCCTTTCTTCAACTTGAGGTTGAGCATGAGAATGCACTTGTAGCCGCTTCCCTTGTTGCTTGTCACTAATGGCCTTCTTCTTCAATGGGCAAGATCTAACATGATGCCCTTCAATTTTGCACTTGAAGCAAACAATCTTGGCCGAATTCTTGACTTGTTCTTGGCCCTTCCTTTTGTTCATCTTGGACTTCTTCTTCTTATTGGAGTTGAATCCAAGTCCACCTTTGTCATTGGGGGATTTTTGCTTACTCAAGATATTGTTGAGTGTGGATTTCCCTTGATGACTCTTTTCCAAGTCTTTCTTCAAAGAAGTGACTTGGGCCTTGAGCTCTTTGATTTCCTCTACATGGTTAGTCTCAACACAAGTACTAGAGGAAGTATAAGCTTCATCGTTAGAGCAACAAGGCAAGGAAAGCAATTCATCACAATATGTACCAACATTGTGAGTAGATGAATTACAAGGACTAGCACATGGCAATATACTATTTTGACTAGAAGTAGTGCTAGTATCCACATGAGGCTCACTAGATGTTACCTTAGCAATCATGGCCTCATGAGCTATCTTTAGCACACTATGGGATACTAGAAGATCATCATGAGAGCTTGAGAGCTTTTCATGACTTTCTTCCAATTTCCCATAATTGCTAGATAGCACCTCAAGTTGAGCCCGTAGCTCAACATTCTCCTTCAAAATGGATGCTTCACAAGTAATAGAATTAGTAGCACAAGCATCATCATTAACAACAAGAGGAGAAGGCAACTTGGCAAGCTCTTTTAAATAAGAAGCTTCAAGTTGAGCATGAGACTCAGTGAGTTTGATGAGCTCACCCTTGATGACCCTTGAGCCATTTTCGAGGTGCTCAAAATCCTCAAGGAGTCTAGCATGAGCAACTTCAAGCTTAGCATTTTTAGTTTCAAAAACATTGGCCACCTCAAGAGCTCTATCATTAGATTCCTTCACTCTAGATAATTCTAGAGGAAAAGTCTCCTCAAGAGATTCGGAGGTGGTCTGTTCATGTTCAAGAGCTTGAGATAGCTCCGTGATCTCATTTGCGTAATCACGCCCATGAGCTTCCATTTTCTCAATGGTGACCTCATGCTCCTCTAGATGAGATTCCAACTCCTCAATGTATTTCTTGCCATCAATGGCAATGGACATTATTTCCATGAAGTTGGAACGAGCAATTTTATTTTTATGAAGAGCTTTAAAAATCATTTCCCCCTTAGTTTTTAAGGAGGCAACATTATCATTCACTTCATCATTATCCTCATCATCATTAGCATCAACATCATCATCAAGAGACATATTGGGGTACAAAGTAGGAGATACCTTTGACGCCTTAGCCATAAGGCAAAAAGCAATAGATGATGATGTAGGATCCCTTGAGGCACAATTAAACACCACATCTTGTTCCATGGAGTGTTGGGTTTCCTCTACATTGTTAGCACAATAATTCGAGGAAATAGATGCATTTTTATCATGGCAACAAGACATAGAAAGCATATCATCATGAGATTTAGTCAAGCAATTTCTACATGATATGCAAGGACTATCAACACAAGCATGTGAAACATTTGGAGTGCTCGAAGTGTTAAAGTCCAAAGATGAAGCATTGCAATAAGAAAGTGATGAAGGATTATCAACAATAAGCCCATTATCATCATTGCAATGAACACCACTACTCACCATGTCATTACCTTGTGGCAAACCACATGTAGGTGAAGTAGAAGAAGTTGAGAATACAACGCGGCCGGAGGTGGAGGGAGAACAATCATCCTTACAAAACTTGGACACACCATATTTATCTTGAAGCTTTGTCCACAACTCATGAGCATCCAGGAACGGCATGAGTTGAAATATAACTACATTGCTCAATGCATCGAAAAGCACATTAGAAGCTTGAGCATTGAGATAAGAGTTTTTCTCATCCTCTAAAGATAATCTTTGGGGATCCTTTGGAGGTGAAAAACCCATATCTACAATTCGCTCTAAATTTGGGTCCATGACCCTAAAGAGATTAAGCATGCGAAATACCCAAACATCAAAATTTGTGCCATCGAAACTAAGAGTGTCAGAGAATCCTAATCCCCTAGTCGACATCTTTACTCTCTAGGCGGTAAAGCCTAATAAAGAGAGACGAGGCTCTGATACCAATTGAAAGATCGTGGATGTCGCCTAGAGGGGGGGGGGTGAATAGGCGTTTTAAAATAATTACGGTAGAGGCTTGAACAAATGCGGAATAAACCTAGCGGTTAATTTGTCAAGCACAAAACCTTACAACAACTAGGTTCACCTATGTGCACCAACAACTTATGCTAAGCAAGATAAGCAACTATGTGATAGCAAGATATATGACAAGGAACAAAATGGCTATCACAAAGTAAAGTGCATAAGTAAAGGGCTCGGGTAAGATATAACCGAGGCACGCTGAGACGATGATGTATCCCGAAGTTCACACCCTTGTGGATGCTAATCTCCGTTTGGAGCGGTGTGGAGGCACAATGCTCCCCAAGAAGCCACTAGGGCCACCGTAATTTCCTCAGGCCCTCGCACAATGCAAGATGCCGTGATTCCACTAAGGGACCCTTGAGGGCGGTCACCAAACCCGTACAAATGGCGACCCTTGGGGGCGGTCACCGAACCCGTACACTTTGGCAACCCTTGGGGGCGGTCACCGGTACCCGTCAAATTGCTCGGGGCGATCTCCACAACCTAATTGGAGACCCCGACACTTGCCCGGAGCTTTACACCATAATGATTGAGCTCTGAACACCACCAACCGTCTAGGGCGCCCAAGCACCCAAGAGGAACAAGCTCAAAGAGCACCAAGCACCCAAGAGTAATAAGCTTCTCAACTTGTAACTTCCACGTATCACCGTGGAGAACTCAAACCGATGCACAAATGCAACGGCAAGGGCACACAGAGTACCCAAGTCCTTCTCTCTCAAATCCCACCAAAGCAACTAACGCTAGGAAGGGAAGTAAGAGGAAGAACAAGAAGGAGAACACAAAGAACTCCAAGATCTAGATCCAAGGGGTTCCCCTCACATAGAGGAGAAAGTGATTGGTGGAAGTGTGGATCTAGATCTCCTCTCTCTTTTCCCTCAAAAACTAGCAAGAATCCATGGAGGGATTGAGAATTAGCAAGCTCAAAGAAGGTCAACAATGGGGGCAAAAACGAGCTCAAGAGATGGGGAACCATTGGGGAAGAAGACCCCCTTAAATAGGTCCCCACGAATCTGCCCGTTATGTGCAGAAAACTGTAGGACCGGTACAACCGGTGCACGAACCGGTACAACCGACCAAAGCAGAGGAAAAACGAACCTGGGAAAAGCTCTAAGCGGTACAACAGCCTGGGGAACCGGTAGTACCGGTTAAACCGATAAAACCGGTCAACAACCGCCCAAGAACCGCTCCAAAACAGAAACTAGTCCGGTGGTAGAGCGGTACATGGCCGGTACAACCTCCGCACCAATTCTGGAGCGGTACAACCGCTCCAAACACCGGTTGTACCGGTCAACCGGTACAACCTCTCTACGGGGCGGTACAACCTCTCTATGTAAAACAGGCAATATCAAAACAGCCACAACTTTCGCATACGAGCTCCGAATTCGATGAAACCAAGTTTGTTGGAAAGCTAGCAACAAGGGCTAACACAATCTTGATAGAAATATCAATAAGAAGCAAATGAGAAAAGGCCCATAAGAAATTGGTGAGAACCCTTCCTTGGATAAGACCGGTAAAACCTCCAACACCGAAAACATCATAGAAGACGCATGCGAACTCCGTTTTCGATGAACTCAAGCTTGTCATTAAGATGACCATAAGCTCTAAGACTCACAAAGAGAAACAAACAAGAACCAAGAAACATGATGCAAGGATGCAATGGTTTGAGCTCTCTACTAACGATACGATCAAGCTACCAACTTGAGAGCCCCCCTTGATAGTACAGAAAACGATCCTATAACCCGGTCTCCCAACTACCACCACGAGACCGGTAAAATAGAAAACCTATCAAGGGCAAACCTTTGCTTGCACATGGTCCACTTGAGCTAGATGATGATGATCTTGACTCCCTCAAGTTGGACCACCTTTCTTGATTGTGTTGGCTTGATGAAGACTAGATGATTGCTCCCCCACAGTCCACTATGGGTGAGCGGCTCTTCGGCACATCTTCACAAGACCATAGACACCACAATGGATGGCAAGATTCAAACTTGATTGCTCCCCCATACTCCATTATGGGTGAGCCACTCTTCGTGTTGCTCCACTTGAACTTGCACACTGCAAACTTGATGACGATCACCACTTGATGTCATCCTCCATGGGTTGTATGGGATCTTCCTCTTGACACAAGACCATGGAAACATACCTAACCACACAAAGAACTCTCACGTAGACCATGGGTTAGTACACAAAGCTTAATGAACAATGCTTACCATACCATGGGAACACTTGGTCCCTCTCGGTACAACTTGTGCGCTTTGTGTGTTGATCAACTTGAATCACTCTCTGTACTTAGTCTAGATCAACCTTGAATCTTTCCAACTCTCTTCATTTGGATGATGTCTTGAAGGTAAACATGAATGATCACACAATCTTCTTCTTCAAGACATGCTTGCAATAAGCTCAACACTCACATGACCGATCTTTGGATAATTCCTTAATAGCACCGCGGTCATCACAAACTCTCCTTGAAACCAACAAATGGACTCCAAGAAAAACCTATGGACAAACCCTTCAAATATAACTCAAGGCAACCATTAGTCCATAGAGATTGTCATCAATTGCCAAAACCAAACATGGGGGCACCGCATGTTCTTTCAAAGATCTTAAAGTTATTGATGTGTCTCCTATTATATCTTTGTTTTGCAATATGAATCTTGATAATAATGGGACTGGAGACGAGTCAACTTTAGTTAGAAGGCGTCCCAAGAATTCAGAGTTTTTAGATCTTGATGCTAAAATTGGTAAAAGTGGGATTGGAGAGGTCATGACTTTAAATAGTATTGAACCCACTATCTCGGATTTCAAGGAATTTGATTATGATAATTGTTCTTTAGAAGGTTGTATTTCCTTGTTGCAATCCGTTGTTAATTCACCTCATGCTTATAGTCAAAATAAAGCTTTTACCAAAGATATTGTTGATGCCTTGATGCACTCTTATGATGAAAAACTTAATTTGGAAGTTTCTATACCTAGAAAACTTAATGATGAGTGGTAACCTACTATAAATATTAGAATTAAAGATCATGAGTGTTTTGCCTTGTGTGATTTGGGTGCTAGTGTTTCCACGATTCCGAAAACTTTATGTGATATTCTAGGTTTCCATGATCTTGATGATTGCTCTTTAAATTTGCATCTTGCGGATTCCACCATTAAAAAGCCAATGGGAAGGATCAATGATGTCCTCATTGTTGCAAATAGAAATTTGGTGCCCGTAGATTTTATCGTTCTTGATATAGATTGCAATCTTTCTTGCCCTATTATTCTTGGTAGACCTTTCCTTAGAATGATTGGTGCGATTATTGATATGAAGGAAGGGAATATTAGATTCCAATTTCCATTAAGGAAAGACATGGAGCACTTTCCAAGAAAGAAAGTTAAATTACCTTATGAATCTATCATGCGGGCTACTTATGAATTGAGTGCCAAAGATGGCACTACTTAGATCTATCTTCGCTTTTATGCCTAGCTAGGGCGTTAAACGATAGGGCTAGTTGGGAGGCAGCCCAACTTTATTTGTGTTTTTTGTTTTTGTTCCTGTTTAGTAATAATTTTTTCATCTACCTTCTGTTTATATGTGTTTTTATCTTTTAATTAGTGTTTGTGCCAAGTAGAACCTATACGATAACCTATGATGATAGTTAATTTGATTCTGCTGAAAAACAGAAACTTTGCACGCACAAAATTAGTTTTGTTAAATCACAGAAACGTGATTTTGCGTTGATTCTTTTTTATGCTGATCAATAGAAATTTTTTCCAGGACTTCCTATTTTGGCAGGAGTTTTAGTGTTCCAGAAGTTTGCGTTAGTTACAGATTGCTACAGACTGTTCTATTTTTGACAGATTCTGTTTTTCGCGTGTTGTTTGCTTATTTTGATGCATCTATGGCTAGTAAAATAGTTTATAAACTATAGAGAAGTTGGAATATAGTAGGTTTAACACCAAAATAAATAAAGAATGAGTTCATTACGGTACCTTATGTGGTGGTTTTGTTTTCTTTCACTAACGGAGCTCATAAGATTTCCTGTTGAGTTTTGTGTTGTGAAGTTTTCAAGTTTTGGGTAAAGCTTTGATGGACCATGGAATAAGGAGTGGCAAGAGCCTAAGCTTGGGTATGCCCATGGCACCCCAAGATATTCAAGGATAGCCAAAAGCCTAAGCTTGGGGATGCCCTGGGAAGGCATCCCCTCTTTCGTCTTCGTTCATTGGTAACTTCACATGGAGCTATATTTTTATTCGCCACATGATATGTGTTTTGCTTGGAGCGTCGTGCATTATATTAGTATTTGCTTTTTAGTTTACCACAATCATCCTTGCTTTACACACCTTTTGGGAGAATCCCACTTGATTAGAATTTGCTAGAATACTCTATGTGCTTCACTTATATCTTTTGTGCTTGATAGTTTTTGCTCTAGTGCTCCACTTATATCTTTTAGAGCACGACGGTGGATTAATTTTGAAGAAATTTCTAGTCTCTCATGCTTCACTTATATTATTTTGAGAGTCTTTTAGAACATCATGGTATTTTCTATGGTTACAAATTTGGTCCTAGAATGATGAGCATCCAAGTTGGGTATAATAGAAACTATCATAGGAAGTGAATTGGATGCTATGATCAATTTGATGCTTGATAATTGTGTTGAGATATAAAGGTAGTAATGTTAGAGTCATGCTAGTGGATAGTTATGAAATTGAGAAATACTTGTGTTGAAGTTGGCAAGTCCAGTAGCATCCACGTATGGTAAAAGTTGTGTGACAAATTTGTTGCATGAGGTGCTCTTTTGATTGTCTTCCTTATGAGTGGAGGTCGGGATCGCGCGATGGTTAACTCCTACCAACCCTTCCCCTAGGAGCATGCGTAGTAGTACTTTGCTTCGAGGGCAAGTAGACTTTTGCAATAAGTATATGAGTTCTTTATGAGTAATGTGAGTCCATGGATATACGCACACTCATCCTTCCACTTTGCTAGCCTCTATTATACCGCACAACTTTTGCCGGTATTGCACCCATTATTTACCTTCCTCAAAATAGCCACCATACCTACCTATTATGGCATTTCCATAGCTATTCTGAGATATATTGCCATGCAACTTTCCACCGTTCCGTTTATTATGACACGTTCCATCATTGTCATATTGCTCTTTGCATGATCATGTAGTTGACATCGTATTTGTGGCAAGACCACCTTCATAATTTTCATACATGTCGCTCTTGATTCATTGAATATCCCGGTACACCGCCGGAGGCATTCATATAGAGTCATATCTTATTCTAGCTTTGAGTTGTAATTTTTGAGTTGTAAATCAATAAAAGTGTGATGATCTTCATTATTAGAGCATTGTCTCAGTGAGGAAAGGATGATGAAGACTATGATTCCCCCACAAGTCGGGATGAGACTTCGAACTTTAAGAAAAGAAAAGAAAGGAAAAGCAAAAAAAGAGAAAGGCCAAAAAGAGGAAAAAAAGAGGCCAAAAAAAAGAAAAAGAGAAAGAAAAAAGAAAAGAAGAAAAAAAATATATAAAATGAGAGAAAAAGAGAGAAGGGACAATGCTACTATATCTTTTTCCACACTTGTGCTTCAAAGTAGCACCATGATCTTCATGATAGAGAGTCTCCTATGTTGTCATTTTCATATACTAGTGGGAATTTTTCAGTATAGAACTTGGCTTGTATATTCCAATGATGGGCTTCCTCAAAATGCCCTAGGTCTTCGTGAGCAAGCAAGTTGGATGCACACCCACTTACTTTCTTTTGTTGAGCTTTGATATATTTATAGCTCTAGTGCATCCGTTGCATGGCAATCCCTACTCACTCAGATTGATATCTATTGATGGGCATCTCCATAGCCCATTGATACGCCTAGTTGATGTGAGACTATCTTCTCCCTCTTTTTGTCCTCACAACCACCACCTTATACCACCATAGTGCTATGTCCATGGCTTGCGCTCATGTATTGCGTAAGAGTTGGAAAAGCTGAAGCGCGTTAAAAAGTATGAACCAATTGCTTGGCTAAAACCGGGGTTGTGCATGATGGGAGTATTTTGTGTAATGAAAATGAAGCATGGCCTAACTATATGATTTTGTAGGGATAAGCTTTCTTTGGCTATGCTATTTTGGTAGGACATGATTATTTGTTAGTATGCTTCGAAGTATTATTATTTTTATGTTTTATAAGCTTTTATCTTGAATCATTTGGATCTGAACATTCATGCCACAATAAAGAAAATTACATTGAGAATTATGCTAGGTAGCATTCCACATAAAATTCTGTTTTTATCATTTACCTACTCGAGGACGAGCAGGAATTAGGCTTGGGAATGCTTGATACGTCTCCAACGTATCTATAATTTTTTATTGTTCCATGCTATTATATTACCCCTTTTGGATGTTTATGGGCTTTATTTTACACATTTATATCATTTTTGGGACTAACCTACTAACCGGAGGCCAAGCCCGTATTGCTGTTTTTTTGCCTATTTCAGTATTTCGAAGAAAAGGAATATCAAACGGAGTCCAAAGGGAATGAAACCATCGGGAGCGTGATTTTTGGAACAAACGTGATCCGGAGAACTTGGAGTGCAAGTCAAGAAGACGAGGAAGCCTCCAGGAGATAGGAGGGCGTGCCCACCCCTGTCTCCTGGGCCCCTTGGGCGGCCATCGACGTACTCCTTCCTCCTATATATACCTATGTACCCCGAAAACATCCAGGGAGCCAGCGAAACACAATTTCCACCATCGTAACCTTCTGTATCTGCGAGGTCCCATCTTGGAGCCTTCGCCGGCGCTCCGCCGGAGGGGGAATCGACCATGGAGGGCTTTTACATCAACACCATAGCCCCTCCGATGAGTTGTGAGTAGTTTACCACAGACCTTCGGGTCCATAGTTATTAGCTAGATGGCTTCTTCTCTCTTTTTGGATCTCAATACAATGTTCTCCCCCTCTCTTGTGGAGATCTATTCGATGTAAACTCTTTTTGCAGTGTGTTTGTCGAGATCCGATGAATTGTGGGTTTATGATCAAGTTTATCTATGAGAAATATTTGAATCTCCTCTGAATTCTTTTATGTATGATTGAGTTATCTTTGCAAGTCTCTTCGAATTATCAGTTTGGTTTGGCCTACTATATTGATCTTTCTTGCCATGGGAGAAGTGCTTAGCTTTGGGTTCAATCTTGCGGTGTCCTTTCCCAATAACAGCAGGGGCAGCAAGGCACGTATTGTATTGTTGCCATCGAGGATAAAAAGATGGGGTTTATATCATATTGCTTGAGTTTATCCCTCTACATCATGTCATCTTGCTTAATGCGTTACTCTGTTCTTTATGAACTTAATACTCTAGATGCAGGCATGAGTCGGTCGATGTGTGGAGTAATAGTAGTAGATGCAGGCAGGAGTCGGTCTACTTGTTACGGACGTGATGCCTATATACATGATCATGCCTAGATAATCTCATAATTATTTGCTTTTCTATCAATTGCTCGACAATAATTTGTTCACCCACCATAATACTTATGCTATCTTTAGAGAAGCCTCTAGTGAAACCTATGGCCCCCGGGTCTATCTTTTATCATATAAGCTTTCAATCTACTTTTACTTGCATCTTTACTTTTTGCATCCATATTATAAAATAC
Source organism: Triticum dicoccoides (assembly GCF_002162155.2). Lineage (NCBI taxonomy): Eukaryota > Viridiplantae > Streptophyta > Magnoliopsida > Poales > Poaceae > Triticum > Triticum dicoccoides. Next base: position 355,312,173 of record NC_041389.1, read on the forward strand.
CAAAAATATATTTATCTTATCATACTATCTTTATAAGATCTCACTTTTGCAAGTGGCCGTGAAGGGATTGACAACCCCTTTATTGCGTTGGTTACGAGTTCTTTGTTTGTTTGTGTAGGTGCGTAGGACTTTTGAGGAGCCTCCTACTGGATTGATACCTTGGTTCTCAAAAACTGAGGGAAATACTTACGCTACTATTGCTGCATCACCCTTTCCTCTTCAAGGAAAACCAACGCAAGCTCAAGACGTAGCAATGTGATGATGATACGATACCAGGGCACCTTCCCCAAGCTTGGAAATTGCCCAGGGGAGTGCCCATACCCATGTATTTATGCCTCGTTCTTCGGGGGTGGTGATGATGGAGTTGTTGATGAAGTAGTGCTACACATCGAGCGTACGAGATGCTCCAACTTGCGGATAATGCCCTTGAGTGCAGTGATGTGCTCTTGCAACAGAATATTTTCACGAGTGAGATACTTGTTTTGCACACGAACTATTTCAATGATCTTGAAAGCTTGAATTTCAGTAGGGGTAAGATGATTGTAGTAAGGTTGAAGGATGTCTTCTTCTTTTGCCGCCGGAACTTGATCTTCCGTGGCCTTCTTGATCTTATCACCCTCCTTGGTTCCCCCAAGTTTTCTTTCTTCATCTCTATCTTCATTAGCCAAGCATCGTCGCCTGCGTTGTTGGAGGAGGGGGACGACATGATGCCTGGCCTGGAAAACCCTAGTAGAAAATAGCTCGAAACAAAAGCAGGAGATATTGTCGTGGTACGGTGGTCAAAACCTTTGGAGATTATATAATGATTTTTACCGACCAAAAGAAGTATTGTGCAAGAAAACGGAGTCCGGAGGGCACACGAGGTGGCCACGAGGCAGGGGGAGCGCCCTCCACCCTCGTGGACGCCTCGTGTCTCTTTCGTACTAATTTTATTTTTCCTAATTTTTTAAATATTCCAAAACAGAGAAAAATGCTATTAGAACAGTTTTGGAGTCGATTTACTTACCGTACCTCATACCTATTACTTTTCGGAGTCTGAAATGTTCTGGAAAGTGTCCCTTTTGTACTCCTCCGGGGTTACGGTGTTAATAAAATTGGTTCCAACATTTATGGGATTACCTGAGATATAATGTTTGATTCTTTGACCGTTTACCAGATTTGTGCCTTCGGCGTTGTTGATTTTGATGGCGCCGGAACGATAAACCTCCTCGATAATGTAAGGACCTTCCCATTTAGAGAGAAGTTTTCCTGCAAAAAAATCTTAAAGGAGAGTTGTATATTTAAACATAATCACCTACATTGAACTCACGCTTTTGTATCCTTTTGTCAGGCCATCTTTTAACTTTTTCTTTAAACAACTTGGCATGCTCATAGGCTTGGGTTCTCCATTCATCAAGCAAGCTGATGTCAAATAACCTCTTCTCACTAGCAAGTTTGAAATCATAATTGAGCTCTTTAGTAGCCCAATATGCCTTATGTTCTAGTTCAAGAGGTCAGTGACATACCTTTCCATAAACCATTTTATACGGAGACATACCCATAGGATTTCTATAAGCAGTTCTATAAGCCCATAATGCATCATCAAGTTTCTTGGACCAATTCTTTCTAGATCTATTACTAATCTTTTATAAAATCAATTTAATCTCTCTATTACTCAATTCTACTTGACCACTAGACTGGGGATGATATGGAGATGCAATTCTATGATTAACATCATACTTAGCAAGCATTTTACGAAAAGCACCATGAATAAAATGTGAACCACCACCAGTCATTAAATATCTAGGGACTGAAGGAAATATGCCCTAGAGGCAATAATAAAGTTGTTATTTATATTTCCTTATATCATGATAAATGTTTATTATTCATGCTAGAATTGTATTAACCGGAAACTTAGTACATGTGTGAATACATAGACAAAACATAGTGTCCCTAGTATGCCTCTACTTGACTAGCTCGTTAATCAAAGATAGTTATGTTTCCTAACCATAGACATGTGTTGTCATTTGATGAATGGGATCACATCATTAGGGAATGATGTGATGGAAAAGACCCATTCGTTAGCTTAGCATTATGATCTTTACAGTTTCATTGCTACTGCTTTCTTCATGACTTATACATGTTCCTCAGACTATGAGATTATGCAACTCCCGAATACCAGAGTAACACCTTGTGTGCTATCAAACGTCACAACGTAACTGGGTGATTATAAAGATGCTGTACAGGTGTCTCTGAAGGTGTCTGTTGGGTTGGCATAGATCGAGGTTAGGATTTGTCACTCTGTATTTTGGAGAGGTATCTCTGGGCCCTCTCGGTAATGCTCATCACTATAAGCCTTGCAAGCAATGTGACTAATGAGTTAGTTGCAGGATGAAGCATTACGAAACGAGTAAAGAGACTTGCTGGTAACAAGATTGAACTAGGTATGATGATACCGATGATCGAATCTCGGGCAAGTAACATACCGATGACAAAGGGAACAATGTATGTTGTTATGCGGTTTGACCGATAAAGATCTTCGTAGAATATGTAGGATCCAATATGAGCATCCAGGTTATGCTATTGGTTATTGATCGGAGATGTATCTCGATCATGTCTACATTGTTCTCGACCCCTTAGGGTCCGCACGCTTAACGTTCGATGACGATTTGTATTAAGACTTATGTGTTTTTGATCAGAGAAGTTTGTTCGGAGTCCCGGATGAGATCACGGACATGACGAGGAGTCTCGAAATGGTCAAGACATAAAGATTGATATATTGGAAGGTTATGTTCGGACACCGGAAAGGTTTCGGAAGGGTTCAGACATTTTTCGGAGTACCGGGAGGTTACCGGAACCCCACGAGGGATTAATGGGCCTTCATGGGCCTTAGTGGAAGAGAGGAGGAGGCGGCTAGGTGGAGGCGCATGCCCCCCTAGCCCAAACTAAATTGGACTAGGGGTGGTGGGCGCGGCCCCCCCCTTTCCTCCTTCTCCTCCACCTCTTTCCCTCTCGCCCTCTCTTGGAAAAGGAAGGGGACTCTAACTAGGATTGGGAATCCTAGTTGGACTCCCCCTATGGCGCGCCCCTCCTAGGCCGCCGGCCTTCTCCCTCCCTCCTTTATATGCGGGGGCAGGGGGCACCCCAAAGCACAATAGACAATCTCTTAGCCATGTGCGATTGCCCCCTCCACAGTTTAACACCTTGGTCATATCGTCGTAGTGCTTAGGCGAAGCCCTGCGCCGGTAACATCATCAACACCGTCGCCACATCGTCGTGCTGATGGAACTGTCCCTCGTCCTCAACTGGATCAAGAGCTCAAGGGACGTCATCATGCTGAACGTGTGCTGAACACGGAGGTGTCATACGTTCGGTACTTGGATCGATTGGATGGTGAAGACGTTCGACTACATCAACCGCATTACTAAACACTTCCGCTTTCGGTCTACAAGGGTACGTGGACACACTCTCCCATCTTGTTGCCATGCATCTCCTAGATAGACCTTGCGTGATCGTAGGATATTTTTTTAATTACTACGTTCCCCAACATTGGCATCCAAGCCAGGTCTATGCGTAGATGCTTTATGCACGAGTAGAACACAAACAGTTGTGGGCAATAATAGTCATACTGCTTACCACCAACGTCTTACTTTGATTTGGCGGTATTGTTAGATGAAGCGGCCCGGAACGCATGACCGCGTTCATGAGGCTAGTTCTACCGACGTGCTTTTGCACATAGGTGGCTGGCGGTTGTCTGTTTCTCCAACTTTAGTTGAATCGAGTTTGACTACGGCCGGTCCTTGTTGAAGGTTAAAATAACACACTTGATGAAAAATCGTTGTGGCTTTGATGCGTAGGTAAGAACGGTTCTTGCTAGAAGCCCGTAGCAGCCACGTAAAACTTGCAACAACAAAGTAGAGGACGTCTAACTTGCTTTTGCAGGGCTTGTTGTGATGTGATATGGCTAAGACATGATGTGATATAAATTGTTGTATGAGATGATCATGTTTTGTAACAGAGTTATCGGCAACTGGCAGGAGCCATATGGTTGTCTCTTTATTGTCTGAAATTTAATCACCATGTAATTGCTTTACTTTATCACTAAGCGGTAGCGATAGTCGTCGAAGCAATAGTTGGCGAGACGACAATGATGCTACGGTGGAGACCAAGGTGTCAAGCCGGTGACGATGGAGATCATGACGATGCTTCGGTGATGGAGATCATGAGCACAAGATGATGATGGCCATATCATGTCACATATTTTGATTGCATGTGATGTTTATCTTTTATGCATCTTATTTTGCTTAGTACAACAATAGCACTATAAGATGATCCCTTACTAAATTTCAAGGTATAAGTGTTCTCCCTGAGTATGCACCATTGCTACAGTTCGTCGTGCCGAGACACCACGTCATGATCGGGTGTGATAAGCTCTACATTCACATACAGCAGGTGCAAGCCAGTTTTGCACATGCAGAATACTCGGGTTAAACTTGATGAGCCTAGCATATGCAGATATGGCCTCGGAACACGAAGACCGAAAGGTCGAACGTGAATCATATAGTAGATATGATCAACATAGTGATGTTCACCATTGAAAACTACTCCATCTCATGTGATGATCAGACATGGTTTAGTTAATTTGGATCATGTGATCATTTAGATGACTAGAGTGATGTCTATCTAAGTGGGAGTTCTTAAGTAATATGATTAATTGAACTTTAATTTATCAAGAACTTACTTCTGATAGTTTTTGCATGTCTATGTTGTTGTAGATCAATGGTCTGTGCTACCGTTCCTTTGAATTTTAATGCGTTCCTGGAGAAAGCTAAGTTGAAAGATGATGGTAGCAATTACACGGACTGGGTCCATAACTTGGGATTATCCTCATTGATGCACAGAAGAATTACGTCATGGAAGCACCGCTAGGTACAAGGCCTGATGCAGACGCAACTGCGGAAGTTGTGAATGTCTGGTAGAGCAAAGCTGATGACTACTCGATAGTTCAGTGTGCCATGCTTTACGGCTTAGAATCGGGACTTCAAAGACGTTTTGAATGTCATGGAGCATATGAGATGTTCCAAGAGTTGAAGTTAATATTTCAAGCAAATGCCCGAGTTGAGAGATATGAAGTCTCCAACAAGTTCTATAGCTGCAAAATGGAGGAGAATAGTTATGTCAGTGAACACATACTCAGAATGTCTGGGTACCATAACCACTTGACTCAGCTGGGAGTTAATCTTCCTGATGATAGTGTCATTGACAGAGTTCTTCAATCACTGCCACCAAGCTATAAAGGCTTCGTGATGAACTATAATATGCAAGGGATGACGAAAATGATTCTCGAGCTCTTCGCAATGCTAAAGGCTGCGGAGGTAGATATCAAGAAGGAGCATCAAGTGTTGATGGTTAACAAGACCACTAGTTTCAATAAAAAGGGCAAAGGGAAGAAAGGGAACTTCAAGAAGAACGGCAAGCAAGTTGCTGCTCAAGGGAAGAAGCCCAAGTCTGGACATGAGCCTAAAACTGAGTGCTTCTATTGCAAAGGGACTGTTCACTGGAAGCGGAACTGCCCCAAGTATTTAGCAGATAAGAAGGATGGCAAAGTGAAAGGTATATTTGATATACATGTTATGAATGTGTACCTTACTAATGCTCGTAGTAGCGTCTGGGTATTTGATACTGGTTCTGTTGCTCATATTTGCAACTCGAAACAGGGACAACGGATTAAATGAAGATTAGCTAAGGACGAGGTGACGATGCGCGTCGAAAATGATTCCAAGGTCGATGTGATCGCCGTCGGCACGCTACCTCTACATCTACCTTCGGGATTAGTTTTAGACCTGAATAATTGTTATTTGGTGCCAGCATTGAGCGAACATTATATCTGGATCTTATTTGATACGAGATGATTATTCATTCAAATTAGAGAATAATGCTTGTTCTATTTATATGAGTAATATCTTTTATGGTCATGCACCCTTTTTGAGTGGTCTATTTTTGTTGAATCTCGATCGTGGTGATACACATGTTCATAATATTGAAGTCAAAAGATGCAAAGTTGATAATGATAGTGCAACTTATTTGTCGCACTGCCGTTTAGGTCATATTGGTGTAAAGCGCATGAAGAAACTCCATGATGATGCGCTTTTGGAATCAGTTGATTATGAATCACTTGGTGCTTGTGAACCATGCCTCATGTGCAAGATGACTAAAACTCCGTTCTTCGGGACAATGGAACGAGCTACTGACTTATTGGAAATAATACATACTGATGTATGTGTTCCAATGAGTGTTGATGCTCGTGGTGGGTATCGTTATTTTCTTACGTTCACAGATGATTTGAGCAGATATGGATATATCTACTTATGAAGCATAAGTCTAAAACGTTTGAAAAGTTCAAAGAATTTCAGAGTGAAGTGGAAAATCATCGTGACAAGAAAATAAAGTTTCTTACGATCTGATCGTGGAGGCGAATATTTGAGTTACGAGTTTGGTCTTCATTTGAAACAATGTGGAATAGTTTCGCAAGTCATGCCACCTGGAACACCACAGCGAAATGGTGTGTCCGAACATCGTAACCGTACTTTACTGGATATGGTGCGATCTATGATTTCTCTTACTGATTTACCGCTATCGTTTTGGGGTTATGCTTTAGAGACGACTGCATTCACGTTAAATTGGGCACCATCAAAATCCGTTGAGACGACGCCTTATGAACTGTGGTTTGGCAAGAAACCAAAGTTGTCGTTTCTTAAAAGTTTGGGGTTGCGATGCTTATATGTAAAAGCTTCAACCTGATAAGCTCGAACCCAAATCGTAGAAGTGCGTCTTCATAGGATACCCAAGGGAAATTGTTGGGTACACCTTCTATCACAGATCCGAAGGCAAGATATTTGTTGCTAAGAATGGATCCTTTCTAGAGAAGTTGTTTCTCTCGAAAGAAGTGAGTGGGAGGAAAGTAGAACTGGATGAGGTAATTATACCTTCTCCCGAATTGGAAAGTAGTTCATCACAGAAATCAGTTCCAGTGATTCGTACACCAATTAGTGAGGAAGCTAATGATGATGATCATGAAACTTCAGATCAAGTTACTGCCGAACCTCGTAGGTCATCCAGAGTACTGTCCGCACCAGAGTGGTATGGTAATCCTGTTCTGGAAGTCATGTTACTAGACCATGATGAACCTACAAACTATGAGGAAGCGATAATGAGCCCAGATTTTGCGAAATGGCTTGAGGCCATGAAATCTGAGATGGGATCCATGTATGAGAACAAAGTGTGGACTTTGGTGGACTTGCCCGATGGTCCGCAAGCCATAGAAAATAAATGGATCTTCAAGAAGAAGACCGACGCTGACGGTAATGTTACTGTCTACAAAGCTCGACTTGTTGCGAAAGGTTTTCGACAAGTTCAAGGAGTTGACTATGATGAGACCTTCTCACCCGTAGCGATGCTTAAGTCTGTCCGAATCATGTTAGCAATTGCCGCATTTTATGATTATGAAATTTGGAAAATGGATGTCAAAACTGCATTCCTTAATGGATTTCTTAAAGAAGAGTTGTATATGATGCAACCAGAAGGTTTTGTCGATCCAAAAGATGCTAACAAAGTGTGCAAGCTCCAACGATCCATTTATGGACTGGTGCAATCCTCTCGGAGTTGGAATATGCGCTTTGATAATGTGATCAAAGCACATGGTTTTATACAGATGTTTGGAGAAGCCTGTATTTACAAGAAAGTGAGTGGGATCTCTGTAGCATTTCTAATATTAAATGTGGATGACATATTGTTGATTGGAAATGATATAGAATTTCTGGATAGCATAAAAGGATACTTGAATAAGAATTTTTCAATGAAAGACCTCGGTGAAGCTGCTTACATATTGGGCATCAAGATCTATAGAGATAGATCAAGACGCTTAATTGGACTTTCACAAAGCACATACCTTGATAAAGTTTTGAAGAAGTTCAGAATGGACCAGCCAAAGAAAGGGTTCTTGCCTGTGTTACAAGGTGTGAAGTTGAGTTAGACTCAATGCCCGCACACTACAGAAGATAGAGAGAAAATGAAAGTCATTCCCTATGCTTCAGCCATAGGTTCTATCATGTATGCAATGTTGTGTACCAGACCTGATGTGTGTCTTGCTATAAGTATAGCAGGGAGGTACCAAAGTAATCCTGGAGTGGAACACTTGACAGCGGTCAAAAACATCCTGAAATACCTAAAAAGGACTAAGGATATGTTTCTTGTTTATGGGGGTGACAAAGAGCTCATCGTAAATGGTTATGTCGATGCAAGCTTTGACACTAATCCGGATGACTCTAAGTCGCAATCCAGATACGTATTTATATTGAATGGTGGAGCTGTCAGTTGGTGCAGTTCCAAGCAAAGCGTCGTGGCGGGATCTACGTGTGAAGCGGAGTACATAGCTGCTTCAGAAGCAGCAAATGAAGGAGTCTGGATGAAGGAGTTCATATCCGATCTAGGTGTAATACCTAGTGCATCGGGTCCAATGAAAATCTTTTGTGACAATACTGGTGCAATTGCCTTAGCAAAGGAATCCAGATTTCACAAGAGGACCAAACACATCAAGAGACGCTTCAATTCCATCTGGCATCAAGTCTCAGAGGGAGACATAGAGATTTGCAAAATACATACGGATCTGAATGTTGCAGACCCGTTGACTAAGCCTCTTCCACGAGCAAAACATGAGCAGGGCCAAGACTCCATGGGTGTTAGAATCATTACTGAAAGTGCTAGTATTCGACTAGAGGATAGGTGAATAGGCGATTTTTATGAAAATCTTCAAAACAGGGGTGTTTCAAAAACAAACAATAGAAATGAACCTATTGATATTCAACGGAAGGTAGACTACACTAGACAATCCATAGTCAAGTAAGCAATGTAGTGAAAGCATGAAGACTATGAGCAGCTAGGTAATATGGATCGGGATGGAAGAAGGTATGAAGCCAAACAGACAACAGTCTTCACATAGTGAAGTCAATCAGATCAGGCAAGTAGGCAAAGACTCACGAAGACAACTGTAAGTAAGGTGAGAGAGGTAGGATAGAACCGGTTGCTCGGAGAGGACAAGGGGTTTGTTGGACCAGTTTCAGTTGCTGTGATAACTGTATGTCTGGTTAGGGAGGCTGAGATAGAACTCAGAAGACCGTGTCTTCACCTTATTCCCCTTGAGCTAAGAACACTTAGTCCTCGCCCAATCACTCTGGTAAGTCTTCAAGGGAGACTTCAAAACCTTCACAGAATTCATTCACTGGCAATCCACAATAACTCTTGGATGCTCAGAACGCGACATCTAACCAGCTGGAGGATTCACAGTCCTCAAGTGTAATAAATCTTCAGATCACACGGACATAAATACTTCAGTGATGCCTAACACTCTTTGGCTCTGGGTGTTTTGGGATTTGTCCTCGCAAGGATTCTCTCTCAAAGGCTTCGGAGGTGGGTTGCTCTCAAACAACAAAAGCCATGCACTAACTCTGAGCAGCCACCAATTTATGGTGTAGGGGGTGGGCTATTTATAGCCAGGAGGCAACCCGTCCTGATTTGTCCAAAATGACCCTGGGTCATTAAGGAACTGACATGATTCCAACGGTCAGATTTCAAACACACGCGCCATCTTAGCTTGGGCTACAAGCCAAGCTGACTTATCCAGCTCTGGATAAGATTTTCTCTCATTGTCTTCACTCGAAGACATAGGATTTGGTTGAGCATCACATTAGTCACTCTGACTTTGTTCACATGGACCCCACTTAACAATACGGTGGTTCCTATGACTCAACAAAGAAGAAAAAGGAAACTAGAAACAACTATGTCTTCGCACTCCATAGTCTTCACGTGATGTCTTCTCCTGTCATAGTCTTCAATGTGAATGTCTTCACATATCACCATTGTCTTCAATGGCTTCACACATTTTTAGGGGTCATCTCTGGTAGGTAAATCGAATCAATATGGGACTACTACCTGTGTTATCCTGCAATTCTCACAAACACATTAGTCCCTCAACCAAGTTTGTCGTCAATACTCCAAAACCAACTAGGGGTGGCACTAGATGCACTTACAATCTCCCCCTTTTTGGTGATTGATGACAAACTGGTTGAAGTTTTCAACGGGGATAAAAGTATGTGAAAGTTTAGTGTGAGTATTGTCTTCATACATAAGACGAGGCTCCCCCTGAAGATGTGCATATAGATGACTTGCATTTGAATGCAAATGCACATGGAAGGTTTTGCTTTGTGGAGGCCATCATCAAGGTGTGAAGACAATGCATTATGCATATAAGCAAGTAAAGAAGATAATGATATGCATAATGGAAAATGGGCGTCTGCAGAATGACTTCATGCGGGATTTATCATCGCATCACAGAATAGCAGATAAAGTAGCAGACGACCATCAAGTTTAAGTGTTACAACTCAGAGAACCAAATGTATCGAAAGATGAGAGTTGTAAGACTTGTCAAAAAGTAATGCAGCCACCCATAGGGACCCGCTTGAAGACTATCAACTCATATGCTTCTCCCCCTTTTGTCAGTAATGACCAAGAAGGTTTGAAGACATAGAGCATCTACTCGTTCCCAGAAGGAGCAGACGGTGGAGCAGGGTCATTGCTGGAGTTTGGTGGTGCAGAGGGGCCTGGTGCAGAGTCAATATGCAGTGCAGACATGGTTGGTGAAGTGGCGTTGTCTTCTTCATCAACGACATTGGCAACAACAGTTGCAGCTGAAGAGAGGGAGTACAACGCTAGCTTGCATTAGGAGGAGGCCTGAAGTCAAACTTGAAGCTTTCGGTGAAGCCATCTGCTTGAAGATCATCTTCAGAACATAGCAGAGTGAGGCTCTTCCAGGACCACCTAGCATTCTCATGGGCAACAAAAGAGTTCTTGGTAGCTAGATTGCGAATGCGATTGACATCCACCAAGATACTATGCATTTGATGCTTAAGCCAGTCATGGTGCTTGTATTGCTTCTGGGTGTAAGGCCACAAGCAGTTCTCAATCATTGAGGACTCGAGAGCGCTTCCGAGGCCTTTGTGCAACTGTACTGGCAGTGGCTTCGGTATTAGCACGGTGAGGCAGATGCACATTGCCAACAAGCGGATAGACAGTAACAGCAGCATTCGGAACATGAACTCCTTCAATTGGCTGTGTGAAGCTTTGATGATCAGCATTGTGAAGATATATTGGCTCCTTGGCTCAGGGTAGATGGTTCAACAGATAGATCAACCTCAGGCAAGAAAACCATATGATTACATGCAGAAGGCTGATAGTTGGCAGTTGAATGAAGCTTGATTAGGCGCATCACCCATGGAGTGTAAAACTTCAAGCCAAAAAGATCAATCCCAGATGCAACAAGTTGTCTGATGAAGAAATCCTGGGAGTTGAACTTGATGCCATTGACAATATAGAAAACCAAAGTCTTCATGGCGCCTTCAAGTTTGGCTGCAGAAGAATGTCCCTTGATTGGCCAAAGAGTACGCCTTAGGATATGATAAACTGTGCGGGGCAAGTACTTGAGGTCTTGGACAAAGAATTCCTTTGGATATTCTGCATCACGAGGCAATGGCTTCATCATGCTGAGCATCTGACTCATATTGGGTTCAGGCCGCTGAGAAATGCTCTGCAGTCCTTCTGTGTGGCGCTGACAACCAGGTTCATACAATTCACCTGGAGTGGGCAGGGAGGTGAGCTCAATGATGTCCTGAGCTTTGGCTTCATGGTGCACATCACCTGTCATCCACTCAAGGGTCCATGTCTTCGGATCCCTGTTGTATCCACGAATGTGAAGAGTAGCATAGAACTGCAGCAGAAGCTCTTCATTCCAGTGCTCTTTGGTGGTAACGAATTCCAGAAGGCTAGCATCACGAAAGCAATCCATAGCTTCCTCAAGACAAGGGAGCCCAACCATGGCTTCACAGTCAAGGCGCATGTGAGGGAAAATTCGCTCTTGGTTGTAGAGACACAAGAGTAGTAGCTGCGTAGTTGGTGGCTCCAGAAGCGATCTGACGAGATCCTTGGCTTCGAATAGGGATTCTTATCACTGTCAAAGAAGGTGTTGTGCACTCTGAAGCTATTGACACTGAAAGATCCAGGAGATGTAGCAGGACCTGGAAGTCTTGGCAGTCTTGGCTTAGACTTCTGCACAGGTGGTCTCTGCTGCACATGATAGTCATATTGCAGTCCGGGACCAATGGATGGTACCAGGACAGGCCAGCGAACAGTGACCAACTCCATATCTCGATTGTCAGCCAACTCCATTGTGTGAGGCCTTGGGGGAGGAATAGTGCCGTCAGCGGGGACCGGCGTGGCAGAAGCTTCAAGATTCTCATTGGCTTCAGGAACAACATTGGCTTCAGGATCCACATGAACATTAGCCAAGACATGGTCATTGGCTTCAGGAGTATTTGTGACAGCCTCAACATTCTCAACCTCCATGTCGTCAACGACCGAAGGGTCTTGCATAGTCACATTCTCCTCGAGAATGACTTGATCTGGGACAGGGGGTGTAGCAACTCTCTCTTCTCTTCTTGTTTCTTCATCGGCTGATGCAGCCGGAATGTCTTCAGCAGCTTTGGCTTCAGACTCAGGAACCGTCGCAGAAGGATTCTCTTCAAGGAACACTTGACGTGCCACTGAGCTAGATTGGTGTGAATCTTCTTCTGGGATGGTTGACATGGAGACCGATAGCCTAAGGCCTTTGCGAAGCCATTGATACACGGGCGACGCCTTTGGTGATGGTGTGGTCTCCATGTAGTTGTCGTCATTCACCATTGGGCTGGTGACTTGCGCTGGTGGAGTACAGCGTGTTGTTGGAAATATGCCCTAGAGGCAATAATAAATGGATTATTATTATATTTCCTTGTTCATGATAATTGTCTTTTATTCATGCTATAATTGTATTATCCGAAAATCATAATACACATGTGAATACATAGACAACAATACGTCCCTAGTAAGCCTCTAGTTGACTAGCTCGTTGGTCAACAGATAGTCATGGTTTCCTGACTATGGACATTACATGTCATTGACAACGGGATCACGTCATTAGGAGAATGACGTGATGGACAAGACCCAATCCTAAGCATAGCACAAGATCGTGTAGTTCGTTTTGCTAGAGCTTTTCCAATGTCAAGTATCTCTTCCTTAGACCATGAGATCGTGTAACTCCCGGATACCGTAGAAGTGCTTTGGGTGTACCAAATGTCACAATGTAACTGGGTGACTATAAAGGTGCACTGCAGGTATCTCCGAAAGTGTCTGTTGGGTTGACACGGATCGAGACTGGGATTTGTCACTCCGGATTACGGAGAGGTATCACTGGGCCCACTCGGTAGTGCATCATCATAATGAGCTCAAAGTGACCAAGTGTCTGGTCACGGGATCATGCATTATGGTATGAGTAAAGTGACTTGCCGGTAACGAGACTGAACGAGGTATTGGGATACCGACGATCAAGTCTCGGGCAAGTAACATACCGTCTGACAAAGGGAATAGTATACATGGTTGTTTGAATCCTCGACATTGTGGTTCATCCGATGACATCATCGAGGAGCATGTGGGAGCCAACATGGGTATCCAGATCCCACTGTTGGTTATTGACCGGAGAGCCGTCTCGGTCATGTCTGCGTGTCTCCCGAACCCGTAGGGTCTACACACTTAAGGTTCGGTGACGCTAGGGTTATTAGGAAGGCTTGTATGTGATTACCGAATGTTGTTCGGAGTCCCGGATGAGATCCCGGACATCACGAGGAGTTCTGGAAGGGTCTGGAGGTAAAGATTTATATATGGGAAGTTGTCATGCGGACACCGGAAAGTTTCGGGGGCATATCCGTATTGTACCGGGGCCACCGGAGGGGTTCCAGGGGTCCACCGGGAGGGGCCACCCCTCTTGGTGGGCCACATGGGCCGCGTGGGGCAGGGCACCAGCCCCTTGAGGGCTGGGCGCCCCCCCCTTGGGCCCATGCGCCTAGGGTTGGGGGAGGGGGAACCCTAAGGGGGGCGCACCCCCTTTGCTTGGGGGGCAAGCCCCCTCCCTGGCCGCCCCCCCTAGATCTCATCTAGAGGGGGCCGGCCCCCTTCCCCCTTCCCCTATAAATAGAGGGGAAAGGGGAGGGCTGAACACCTGATCCAAGGCGCAGCCCCTCCCCTCCCCAACACCTCTCCTCCTCCGTTGAGCGCTTGGCGAAGCCCTGTCGGAGTACTGCCTCTCCACCATCATCACGCCGTCGTGCTGCTGCTAGAGCCTTCTTCCTCAACCTCTCCTTCCCCCTTGCTGGATCAAGAAGGAGGAGACGTTGTCCGTACCGTACGTGTGTTGAACGCGGAGGTGCTGTCCGTTCAGCACTTGGTCATCGGTGATCTGAATCACGGCGAGTACGACTCCATCATCACCGTTCCCTCGAACGCTTCCGTACGCGATCTACAAAGTGGTATGTAGATGCAATCTCTCTCCCATGACTCGTTGCTTAGATGAACTCATAGATGGATCTTGGTGAAACCGTAGGAAAATTTTTAATTTTCCACAACGTTCCCCAGCAGTGGCATCATGAGCTAGGTCTATGCGTAGTTCTCTATTGCACGAGTAGAACACAATTTTGTTGTGGGCATAGATCTTGTCAACTTGCTTGCCACTACTAGTCTTTTCTTGCTTCAGCGGTATTGTGGGATGAAGCGTCCCGGACCGACCTTACACGTACGCTTACGTGAGACAGGTTCCACCGACTGACATGCACTAGTTGCATAAGGTGGCTAGGGTGTCTGTCTCTCCTACTTTAGTTGGAGCGGATTAGATGAAAAGGGTCCTTATGAAGGGTAAATAGAAGTTGACAAAATCACGTTGTGGTTATTCGTAGGTAAGAAAATGTTCTTGCTAGAACCCAATTGCAGCCACGTAAAAGATGCAACAACAATTAGAGGACGTCTAACTTGTTTTTGCAGCAATTGTCATGTGATGTGATATGGCCAGAAGTTGTGATGAATGATGAATGATATATTGTGATGTATGAGATCATGTTCTTGTAATAGGAATCACGACTTGCATGTCGATGAGTATGACAACCGGTAGAAGCCATAGGAGTTGTCTTTATTTTTTGTATGACCTGCGTGTCATTGAAGAACGCCATGTAAATTACTTTACTTTATTGCTAAACGCGTTAGCCATAGAAGTAGAAGTAGTCGTTGGCGTGACAACTTCATGAAGACACAATGATGGAGATCATGATGATGGAGATCATGGTGTCATGCCGGTGACGAAGATGATCATGGAGCCCCGAAGATGGAGATCAAAGGAGCTATATGACATTGGCCATATCATGTCACTACTATATAATTGCATGTGATGTTTATTATGTTTTATGCATCTTGTTTACTTAGAATGGCCGTAGTAAATAAGATGATCCCTTATAATAATTTCAAGAAAGTGTTCCCCCTAACTGTGCACCGTTGCTAAAGTTCATCGTTTCGAAGCACCACGTGATGATCGGGTGTGATAGGTCCTTACGTTCACATACAACAGGTGTAAGACAGATTTACACATGCAAAACACTTAGGGTTAACTTGACGAGCCTAGCATGTACAGACATGGCCTCGGAACACAGAGACCGAAAGGTCGAACATGAGTCGTATGGAAGATACGATCAACATGGAGATGTTCACCGATGATGACTAATCCGTCTCACGTGATGATCGGACACGGCCTAGTCGACTCGGATCGTGTAACACTTAGATGACTAGAGGGATGTCTAATCTGAGTGGGAGTTCATTAAATAATTTGATTAGATGAACTTAATTATCATGAACTTAGTCTAAAACTTTTGCAAAATATGTCTTGTAGATCAAATGGCCAACGATCATGTCAACATGAACTTCAATGCGTTCCTAGATAAAACCAAGCTGAAAGATGATGGCAGCAACTATTCGGACTGGGTCCGGAACCTGAGGATCATCCTCATAGCAGCCAAGAAAGACTATGTCCTAGATGCACCGCTAGGTGAAGCACCCATCCCAGAGAACCAAGACGTTATGAACACTTGGCAATCACGTGCCGATGATTACTCCCTCGTTCAGTGCGGCATGCTTTACAGCTTAGAACGGGGGCTCCAAAAGCGTTTTGAGAAGCACGGAGCATATGAGATGTTCGAGGAGCTAAAAATGGTTTTCCAAGCTCATGCCCGGGTCGAGAGATATGAAGTGTCCGACAAGTTCTATAGTTGTAAGATGGAGGAAAACAGTTCTGTCAGTGAGCACATACTCAAAATGTCTGGGTTGCACAACCGCCTGTCCCAGTTGGAGATCAACCTCCCGGAAGAGGCGGTCATTGACAGAATCCTTCAGTCGCTCCCACCGAGCTACAAGAGCTTTATGTTGAACTACAATATGCAGGGGATGGTGAAGACCATTCCTGAAGTATTCTCAATGCCGAAGTCAGCAGAGGTTGAAATCAAGAAAGAACATCAAGTGTCGATGGTCAATAAGACCACTAAGTTCAAAAAGGGCAAGGGTAAGAAGAACTTCAAGAAGGACGGCAAAGATGTTGCCGCGCCCGGTAAGCCAGTTGCCGGGAAGAAGTCAAAGAATGGACCCAAGCCTGAAACTGAGTGCTTTTATTGCAAGGGGAAGGGTCACTGGAAGCGGAACTGCCCCAAATACTTAGCGGACAAGAAGGCCGGCAACACTAAAGGTATATTTGATATACATGTAATTGATGTGTACCTTACCAGTACTTGTAGTAACTCCTGGGTATTTGATACCGGTGCCGTCACTCACATTTGTAACTCACAGCAGGAGCTGCGGAATAAGCGGAGACTGGCGAAGGACGAGGTGACGATGCGCGTCAGGAATGGTTCCAAGGTCGATGTGATCGCCGTCGGCACGCTACCTCTACATTTACCTACGGGATTAGTTTTAAACCTCAATAATTGTTATTTAGTGCCAAGTTTGAGCATGAACATTGTATCTGGATCTCGTTTGATACGAGATGGCTACTCATTTAAATCCGAGAATAATGGTTGTTCTATTTATATGAGAGATATGTTTTATGGTCATGCCCCGATGGTCAATGGTTTATTCTTAATGAATCTCAAATGTAATGTTACACATATTCATAGTGTGAATACCAAAAGATGTAAAGTTGATAACGATAGTCCCACATACTTGTGGCACTGCCGCCTTGGTCACATTGGTGTCAAGCGCATGAAGAAGCTCCATGCTGATGGACTTTTAGAGTCTCTAGATTATGAATCATTTGACACATGCGAACCATGCCTCATGGGCAAAATGACCAAGACCCCGTTCTCCGGAACAATGGAGCAAGCAACCAACTTGTTGGAAATCATACATACCGATGTGTGCGGTCCAATGATCGTTGAGGCTCGCGGAGGATATCGTTATGTTCTCACTCTCACTGATGACTTGAATAGATATGAGTATGTCTACTTGATGAAACACAAGTCTGAAACCTTTGAAAAGTTCAAGGAATTTCAGAATGAAGTAGAGAATCAACGTGACCGAAAGATAAAGTTCTTACGATCGGATCATGGAGGAGAATATTTAAGTCACGAATTTGGTACACACTTAAGAAAATGTGGAATCGTTTCACAACTCACGCCGCCTGGAACACCTCAGCGTAACGGTGTGTCCGAACGACGTAATCGCACTCTATTGGATATGGTGCGATCTATGATGTCCCTTACCGATTTACCGCTATCATTTTGGGGATACGCTCTAGAGATAGCTACATTCACTTTAAATAGGGCACCGTCTAAATCCGTTGAGACGACACCGTATGAATTATGGTTTGGGAAGAAACCTAAGCTGTCGTTTCTAAAAGTTTGGGGATGCGATGCTTATGTCAAGAAACTTCAACCTGAAAAGCTCAAACCCAAGTCGGAAAAATGCGTCTTCATAGGATACCCTAAGGAAACCATTGGGTATACCTTCTACTTAAGATCCGAGGGCAAGATCTTTGTTGCCAAGAACGGATCCTTTTTGGAAAAAGAGTTTCTCTCAAAAGGAGTAAGTGGGAGGAAAGTAGAACTCAATGAAGTACTACCTCTTGAACCGGAAAGTAGTGCAGCTCAGGAAAATGTTCCTGTGGTGCCTACACCGACTGGAGAGGAAATTAATGATGATGATCAAGGTACTTCTTATCAAGTTGCTACTGAACTTCGTAGGTCCACAAGGACACGTTCCACACCAGAGTGGTATGGGAACCCTGTCCTGGAAATCATGTTGTTAGACAACGGTGAACTTTCGAACTATGAAGAAGCGATGGCGGGCCTAGATTCCAACAAATGGCTAGAAGCCATGAAATCCGAGATAGAATCCATGTATGAAAACAAAGTATGGACTTTGACTGACTTGCCCGATGATCGGCGAGCGATAGAAAACAAATGGATCTTTAAGAAGAAGACGGACGCGGATGGTAATGTCACCATCTATAAAGCTCGACTTGTCACTAAGGGTTATCGGCAAGTTCAAGGGATTGACTACAATGAGACTTTCTCTCCCGTAGCGAAGCTTAAGTCCGTCCGAATCATGTTAGCAATTGCCGCATACTATGATTATGAGATATGGCAGATGGACGTCAAAACGACATTCCTTAACGGGCATCTTAAGGAAGAACTATATATGATGCAGCCGGAGGGTTTTGTCGATCCTAAGAATGCTAACAAAGTGTGCAAGCTCCAGCGATCCATTTATGGGCTGGTGCAAGCATCTCGGAGTTGGAACATTCGTTTTGATGAGATGATCAAAGCGTTTGGGTTTATGCAGACTTACGGAGAAGCCTGTGTTTACAAGAAAGTGAGTGGGAGCTCTGTAGCATTTCTCATATTATATGTAGGTGACGTACTTTTGATGGGAAATGATATAGAATTCTTGGATAGCATTAAGGCCTACTTGAATAAGTGTTTTTCGATGAAGGACCTTGGAGAAGCTGCTTACATATTAGGCATCAAGATATATAGGGATAGATCGAGACGCCTCATAGGTCTTTCACAAAGCACATACCTTGATAAGATTTTGAAGAAGTTCAAAATGGATCAGTCCAAGAAAGGGTTCTTGCCTGTACTGCAAGGTGTGAGATTGAGCTCGGCTCAATGCCCGACCACGGCAAAAGATAAAGATGAGATGAGCGTCATCCTCTATGCCTCAGCCATAGGATCTATTATGTATGCCATGCTGTGTACCAGACCTGATGTAAACCTTGCCGTAAGTTTGGTAGGAAGGTACCAAAGTAATCCCGACAAGGAACACTGGACAGCGGTCAAGAATATCCTGAAAAGGACAAAGGACATGTTTCTCATTTATGGAGGTGACGAAAGCTCGTCGTAAAGGGTTACGTCGACGCTAGCTTCGACACAGATCTGGATGACTCTAAGTCACAAACCGGATACGTGTATATGTTGAATGGTGGAGCAGTAAGCTGGTGCAGCTGCAAGCAGAGCGTCATGGCGGGATCTACATGTGAAGCGGAGTACATGGCAGCCTCGGAGGCAGCGCATGAAGCAATTTGGGTGAAGGAGTTCATCACCGACCTAGGAGTCATACCCAATGCGTCGGGGCCGATCAAACTCTTCTGTGACAACACTGGAGCTATTGCCCTTGCCAAGGAGCCTAGGTTTCACAAGAAGACCAGGCACATCAAGCGTCACTTCAACTCCATCTGTGAAAATGTTCAAGATGGAGACATAGATATTTACAAAGTACATACGGATCTGAATGTCGCAGATCCGTTGACTAAACCTCTCTCGCGAGCAAAACATGATCAACACCAGAACTCTATGGGTGTTTGATTCATCACAATGTAACTAGATTATTGACTCTAGTGCAAGTGGGAGACTGTTGGAAATATGCCCTAGAGGCAATAATAAATGGATTATTATTATATTTCCTTGTTCATGATAATTGTCTTGTATTCATGCTATAATTGTATTATCCGGAAATCGTAATACACATGTGAATACATAGACCACAATACGTCCCTAGTAAGCCTCTAGTTGACTAGCTGGTTGGTCAACAGATAGTCATGGTTTCCTGACTATGGACATTAGATGTCATTGACAACGGGATCACGTCATTAGGAGAATGACGTGATGGACAAGACCCAATCCTACGCATAGCACAAGATCGTGTAGTTCGTTTTGCTAGAGCTTTTCCAATGTCAAGTATCTCTTCCTTAGACCATGAGATCGTGTAACTCCCGGATACCGTAGAAGTGCTTTGGGTGTACCAAACGTCACAACGTAACTGGGTGACTATAAAGGTGCACTACAGGTATCTCCGAAAGTGTCTGTTGGGTTGACACGGATCGAGACTGGGATTTGTCACTCCGGATTACGGAGAGGTATCACTGGGCCCACTCGGTAGTGCATCATCATAATGAGCTCAAAGTGACCAAGTGTCTAGTCACGGGATCATGCATTATGGTACGAGTAAAGTGACTTGCCGGTAACGAAACTGAACGAGGTATTGGGATACCGACGATCAAGTCTCGGGCAAGTAACATACCATCTGACAAAGGGAATAGTATACAGGGTTGTTTGAATCCTCGACATCGTGGTTCATCCGATGACATCATCGAGGAGCATGTGGGAGCTAACATGGGTATCCAGATCCCGCTGTTGGTTATTGACCGGAGAGCCGTCTCGGTCATGTCTGCGTGTCTCCCGAACCCGTAGGGTCTACACACTTAAGGTTCGGTGACGCTAGGGTTATTAGGAAGACTTGTATGTGATTATCGAATGTTGTTCGGAGTCCCGGATGAGATCCCGGACGTCACGAGGAGTTCCGTAAGGGTCCAGAGGTAAAGATTTATATATGGGAAGTTGTCATGCGGACACCGGAAAGTTTCGGGGGCATATCGGTATTGTACCGGGGCCACCGGAGGGGTTCCGGGGGTCCACCGGGAGGGGCCACCCCTCCTGGTGAGCCACATGGGCCGCGTGGGGCAGGGCACCAGACCCTTGAGGGCTGGGCGCCCCCCCTTGGGCCCATGCGCCTAGGGTTGGGGGGGGGACCCTAAGGGGGGCGCACCCCTTTTGCTTGGGGGGCAAGCCCCCTCCCTGGCCGCCGCCCCCCCTCTAGATCTCATCTAGAGGGGGCCGGCCCCCTTCCCCCTTCCCCTATAAATATAGGGGCAAGGGGAGGGCTGAGCACCTGATCCAAGGCGCAGCCCCTCCCCTCCCCAACACCTCTCCTCCTCCGTTGAGCGCTTGGCGAAGCCCTGTAGGAGTACTGCCTCTCCACCATCATCACGCCATCGTGCTGCTGCTGGAGCCTTCTTCCTCAACCTCTCCTTCCCCCTTGCTGGATCAAGAAGGAGGAGACGTCGTCCGTATCGTACGTGTGTTGAACGCGGAGGTGCTGTCCGTTCAGCACTTGGTCATCGGTGATCTGAATCACGGCGAGTACGACTCCATCATCACCGTTCCCTCGAACGCTTCCGTACGCGATCTACAAAGTGGTATGTAGATGCAATCTCTCTCCCATGACTCGTTGCTTAGATGAACTCATAGATGGATCTTGGTGAAACCGTAGGAAAATTTTAATTTTCCACAATGTTCCCCAACACGTGTTGCATCTCAAACTGGGGTTTCTTCTTGCGGGCGCTCGGCCCATGAATCATCCTGAGCAATTGGCATCAATGGACGACCAATGCTGAGCAGGCGATGATACCAACTGATGCTCTAGCTGAGGAAGGACTTCATCATCAACAACATTGTCATCATGACCAATGTCTTCAGCTGCATTGGGGTCAACAGCTGGAACTTGCTCTTGTTCGCGAGCCTCTGTGGAAGCAGGCTGGTGGAGTACACCTTGACGCTCTTGGTTTGTGGCAGTAGGGGGAGCAACAGAGATGGGTTCAACAATGAGTGGCTGAGTGGCTGCAGCACACTCTTTCTTTGAAGACTTAGTTTCCTTAGTCTTCAGCTTCTTCTTAGAAGGAGCATCGTCAGATGCGTTCTTGTGCTTGTGCTTCTTGGCTTCAGCTTCAATCGCTCTTGTCTTCTTCAATTCAAAAGCTGCTGAGGGGACCTTAGGCTTTGAGCCTGTCATACTGGCCGAGAAGACAATGCAAGGTTCTTCTCGCCTAGGTGTAGTCTGGGACTCAGTAGTCTTCTTCTTCTTGGCAGCCATCCTGGGGTCAATGCCAGGCCGCCCCCAAGAGCTTTACGCTTCTCTGCTTCATTATGGGCTTGAACACATTTCTCAGCCAAATACTTCATGCGCTGCCATGAACCTTTAGCTTTTGTGCATTTCTTGTGGAACTCCTCCTTGAGGTCATGTAGGATCCTCTTGAAGATTTGAACATCAGCCACACTGAGCTTGTCCATGTGCTTCTTGAAGTGAGCCTTCTCATAATCAATCTTGTTCTTAAGCTCAACAATCTTCTGAGCCAAGGCCAATTCACCAGCAATGGCACCATGGAAGGTGACACTGATGTCCACTGGGAGCTGAAGATCATCAATACTGATGTCCTGGTTGTCAAACCACTTATCGATGAAGTTATTGAGAATATCAACATCAAAGAGCGGCAGATCATTGAAGACTTAAGCTTCTTGCTTGCTCTTGATAAGCATTTCCAGAGCATCATCAGCAAGATCTTCATCACAGGAAAGATCAATGGCTTCATCTTCATTGTGAAGCACAACGAATGGTGTTAGTGGTTGTCCTGTGGCCTTCTTGGGCAGTGGCTTCTTGGTCCTTTTGGACACACGAGATAAGTCCTCAGATTGCACACTAGATTCAGGCAGTGCAATCCTCTGAGGCTTCCTTTCTGAAGCTTTTGGTGAAGAAGGCAGCTTAGAAGCTTTTGTCTTCTTCTTCTTCTTTTCCTTGGGTGGTGAGGGAGCAGCTTTAGTATCAGCATCACCATCAAAGTGCTCCACTGCTGCTCTCTAAGCAGCAATGTGAGACAGAAGCCCATTGAAATTGGCAAAGGGGCCAATTCTGTTCTCATTGGCTTCTTCACGTGTCCCATTAGATCTGGGAGCAGAAGGGCCAGGGTTGAAGTTGAGGCCATAGTCTTTTGCTTTCTGGGCAGCAGAATCTTTGGCAAACTGAAAGTTGCGCTTGAAGAGATTGTCGTCACGACACCATAATAAGGAGGATGGGTCGGCATTTTCAGGCTGCGGTCCTCTGACCATGCAAGGATAGAATTCATGTGCAATAGCTTCAGCCTTGTTCTTCGGCACTAGGACACGATACAGACAGTCCCCCCATGGATGCTTGATGGCATTCTTCTCAGCATATTCAGGCGTGACGAATTTGTACTTGAACCACTCCTCAGCCCAATGTCTTCGGATCCACTGAATCCGGTTCTTGCGCTAGTTGTAGTTTTCATCAGGGTCTGACTTGTATTGTTCATACAAGGCAGGAGGTAGATCAAGAGCTATATTGCCTCGGTGTTGCCTGCCACCCTTCCGAGCAGACTTTTCTGAAGCCATAATATTTAAGCTGATTGGCTTCAGCACAGAGAGTGGCTTCCGTCTGATTGACTTCAGACAAGAACTGGCTTCAGGTGATTCAATGTGATGTTGTAAGTATTCTGCAAATGAATGTAGACTATGGGAACCAAGGGATTCTCCCACGGACATGTACCTATGACAGCATTAGAGATGCGAGGGAAGGGGAAGAGGTCATATGCATTCTTAGGAGATTTTGAAGATAAATCAGTTTTGAAGACATTGACCTCATAGTGTGAAGACATTCACTTATTTGGAGAGAGTCGGTTCCAGATTTGTACGAATCCATGAATAAGTACAAGTGAGGAATCTAACTAGTTATGAAGCATAAATGAATATACTAAGCATGGTATGAGATGCAGAAGAGAACAAACCCAGATTTGGAAGCTTAGAAACCACTTTTGGAAAACGTGGTCGGATTTGACAGATCTAAAAGGCAGTAAAAAGCAAGATTTATTTACCCTTGACGAACTGCTAGACGGATGGGAAGAGAGGCCAAGCAGTTCGATCTCCCGCGCCCTAGCTTGGTGGCGGAAGACACCTATGGCGGCGGCGGAGAGGACAAGGTCCGCGGTCAGCGTGAGGATGGCGATGAAGAGGTTGCGGCAGCTAAGCGCTTCTTCTCCGGCGACGACGCGAGCTAGCGGAGGCGCTAGGGTTTGTTGGAGGTGGCGAGGTGGAAGAACAGATAATGACCGCGCGGGTGAGAATTTATAAGGAAGAGGTGGCGCAGCGCAATTATGCAGGTGCCCCTAGCGGTTCACATTGTAAAGACACGTGGCATACATGCAACTCATTGAGAGTTGTTTCATGTTCCCACGCACGCCTGGATTGTCGTGTGGTCGTTCCGGCTTCTCCGGTTTTCAGGCAATAAGGATGCAACATTAAAAACATATTAAATGTTTGTCAGATTGTCCTCTACTGACAAGGACTCAGAGAAGACAATCAACAGGTTTCAATAGAATGCATATGATTTGGACAGATAGAGTTGGGGAGGAAGCATAGAATAGGTTAGGGTCCAATCACATTCACTTAGATCAAAAGATTCAAGAGTGAAGACATAGCTATAAGTGAATGCTATATAGGATAGAGCACAAACATATGTATATGTATATGAACCAAATCAACATTGTGAAGATAAATCATGAAGACAAATCAATATGTTGAATACAATCCTAATGCAAAGACTTTGCAATTGTAACGCCAAGAGAAACACTTCAATAAGAATTTGGTGGTGGTGTTACCCACCGTATAGGTAGTATTAGACCCAGAGATGGCGCAGAATTATCGTGGCGCTCCGAAGTCAAATTCCACATTAATGTATTCACACTTAGAGGGTGAGTCTTCATTAATTGAAGATATACATGTTGGAAATATGCCCTAGAGGCAATAATAAAATGGTTATTATTATATTTCCTTGTTCATGATAATTGCCTATTGTTCATGCTATAATTGTATTAACCGGAAACCGTAATACATGTGTGAATACATAGACCACAACATGTCCCTAGTGAGCCTCTAGTTGACTAGCTCGTTGATCAATAGATGGTCATGGTTTCGTGACCATGGACATTAGATGTCATTGATAGCGGGATCACATCATTAGGAGAATGATGTGATGGACAAGACCCAATCCTAAGCGTAGCACAAGATCGTGTAGTTTGTTTGTTAAAGCTTTTCTAATGTCAAGTATCATTTACTTAGACCATGAGATTGTGTAACTCTTGGATACCGTAGGAATGCTTTGGGTATACCAAATGTCACAATGTAACTGGGTGGCTATAAAGGTACACTACAGGCATCTCCGAAAGTGTCTATTGGTGTCGGTGTCAAAACCGGCGGATCTCGGGCAGGGGGTCCCGAACTGTGCGTCTAAGGCTAATGGTAACATGAGGCAGGGGACACGATGTTTTACCCAGGTCCGGGCCCTCTCGATAGAGGTAATACCCTACTTCTTGCTTGATTGATCTTGATGATATGAGTATTAGAAGAGTTGATCTACCACGAGATTGTAGAGGCTAAACCCTAGAAGATAGCCTATGATTATGATTGTTGTTGTCCTACAGACTGAACCCTCTGGTTTATATAGACACCGGAGGGGGCTAGGGTTACACAGAGTCAGTTACAGAGAAGGAAATCTACATATCTGAATATCCAAGCTTGCCTTCCACGCAAAGGAGAGTCCCATCCGGAGAAGGGACGAAGTCTTCAACCTTGTATCTTCATAGTCCAATAGTCCAGCCAAAGTATATAGTCCGGCTGTCTAAGGACCCCTTAATCCAGGACTCCCTCAGTAGCCCCTGAACCAGGCTTCAATGACGATGAGTCCGGTGCGCAAATTGTCCTCGGCATTGCAAGGCGGGTTCCTTCTCCGAATACTCCATAGAAGAAAACACAAGGATCGTGTCCGGCTATGCAAAACAAATTGCACATTCCACCATAGAGAGTATAAGATTCCACAAATCTAATCTGCTGATAGCTTTTTATAGCATGACATCACGCCACGGCTCGGTCATTATTCGAACCGTTTTTCACAACCAGCTTCCGCATGTAATGCGAGGCGGTTTCCTTGACACGTCTTGTCGAAGCAGAGATCGTGTCCCCTTATCACGGGATTCTCCTCAATACGGGTATGGGTAACCCAACCGCGCCATCAATCGTGGCGGTTGGGAAATAAGCGATCTTAACGGGCAAGTGGGGAGGCCCACAGTTTCTACCGCCTTTATAAAGAGATAATGATTATCCTCTTTCACCCACGCCTACTTCCTTCTTCGCTCATCCATTCTCGCACGCTCGAGCTCGAGCACCCCAGTTCTCACCTTCTCCGCACAGCGAAACATGTCCGGAGTGGGAGGCAAGTGGGTGGCCTCCTCCGTCAAGGAGGAGGACATTACGAAGCTCCGGGCGGCCGGATACTTGCCCGCAGATATTGCGCACCGGCTCCCGGACGCAGTGCAGATCATTCCGACTCCAAGACCCCATGAGAGGGTCGTGTTCCTAGCCCACTTCATCCGCGGACTGGGATTCCCCCTCCACCCATTTGTCCGCGGGCTCTTGTTCTATTACGGGCGGGATTTTCATGATCTGGCCCCTAACTTCATCCTCAACATCTCAGCGTTTATCGTCGTGTGCGAGGCTTTTCTCCGCATCAGGCCCCACTTCGGCATGTGGCTAAAGATCTTCAATGTGAAGCCAAAGATAGTGGTCGGCCAGCAGGCGGAGTGCGGTGGCGCCAAGGTGGGCAAGATGCCCAGCGTCACCTGGCTTGAAGGCTCCTTTGTGGAGACCGTGAAGGGGTGGCAATCGGGGTAGTTCTACATCACCGGGCCGCGCGACGCCAACTGAGTGGCGGCCCCCGAATTCCAATCCGGCATCCCTATGCGGCTCACTTCCTGGAAGAGGAAGGGCCTAGCCTAGGGCACATCCTCGGAGCTGACCGGACTCCAGAACTGCGTCAAAAACATGATAACCCAGAATATCAAGCTGGTCAATGTGGTCTAGGTCATGCTATTTCGCCGGATTCTCCCGTGTCAGAGACAGGCATTCAACCTGTGGGAGTTCGACGCGGCCCAACACCAGACACTACAAGAGCTCTTCGACACGACGCACAAAGACGTCTGGAAGGTGTTGTTCAAGGCCAGCGAAGTCCCTCCTCCCACTTTCAAGGGCCGCGGACTCAGCGACAAGCTCCACGCCAACGCAGTAAGAATTCTACATTTCGCAAGATGTGCATTTACTCAGTATATTCATGGGAGGAACTTAAGCCATCGTACTGATCTAATAGGAACTTAAGCCATCGTACTGTCCGGCTCCGCTGCCTGAAGATCCAACAACCGCTCTCCTAACGGAGATGCTGGTTCCGGCGCCTTATGAGGTGCCAAAGAAGAAGGCCAAGAAGAAGGCCATGGGGACCAGGAAAAGTCTCCGGCTCATGGTGGTGCCAGACTCATCGTCCGAAGACACCGAGGCGCACTCCTCCAACGACAATGAGGAGGAGGAAGAGGAAAACCCTCTCCCCCAAAACGAGGGGTGAAGAAAAGGAAGGCTGCCCCTTCCGGGGAGGCCGAAGGGTCCAAGAAGGGAAGGAACCTCCCTCTGGACCACTCCACAACCGCCGCCTATAGCGAGGAGGAGTGGCTACCCAGGGCCAAGCCGCTGGCGAAGTCGTAAGTATCCGGAAGCCATAATACCTTTTTCATGTTTTTAGCTTTAGTTACTATGTCAAGATTTGCTTATGCAGTCCGCCCAAAGCCCACATCGACTTGCCCTCCTCGGATGGGTTCTTGAGCTCGTCGGAGATGAATAGCTATTCGCTCCCAATGGCTTCCACTCACTGGCCCGCGGATGACACCGAGGTGTTATCTCAGAGGATGTCGGGCCAAGAGGAGGTAGTCCTGGAGACGCCTCAAGGCGAGAGTCCCAATGCCGGGCTCCCGGGGGGAAAGATCCCCATGGATTCGGATGAGGGGGGCCGCAACAGGCTTGGCCCCCGGCCGGATACTGCGTCGGAACCTTCAGTGGTTCCGAATTTAGGCATGCAGGCACCCGCCAAGGGGGGCGAGCCGTCTGTGCCAAAGACCTCTGTCCATCCAGAGGCATCGGATAACCTGGTGGAAGCGCTTCAGAGCGCTTCCCTTGATGAAGGACATCGTACTCTTATGAGTATGGTGATTGCGAAGGTTAATTAAGGGCGGATTGACTGAAGCCTGCATCAGCCTCCTGACAGGCTTTGAGGTTGGTAATTTAAATTATGAGAAAATATCGCAGTGTAGACAGTAGCCCCCGATGCTCTGTTTGGTGTTCGGGAAGAGAAGCCGAACAGAGGATCAAATATTATTCCCAGGAGTCTAATCATATTATGTCTTTGTGAATAAGCAGGCGTCGCTGCTAGCCTCCGCCGCCGCCACTACGGAGGTCTCCGGACTGAGGTAGAGCCTTGGGCGGGCCGAAGAAGAGCTCGGCCTCGTGAGGCAGCTCGAGGAGAACAAAGGTAAGCAATATCCTGTCTGAATGTATATAAAGGAAAAAATCGTGGATGCTAATAGAAGCATGATAAATTTTGCTAGGGGCCACGACCGAAGTGGCGTCCCTTAAGAAGGCGTTGTTCGAGGCCGAAAACAAAGCGGCTAAGGAGCGCGCCGAGCGTGAAAAACAAGAGGCGCGAGTTGGTGAGGTCCAGCAAGAGCTCCAGGAATTCATCAAAAAATTTGAGTCCTTGGAGCGTGACTCCAAGATGTAAGAGTCGGAGCTTGCGAAGGCCCGTCAGAGCGCACTAGACGCCAAGGATGAAGCCTAGAAGGCCCTCCAGGAAATTGAGGCAGCCAAGAAGATAGCTGTGGGTAAGGCGTTCATTATGAAAAGCAAACATGTGAAGGAGACTTTCCTTTTACTCACGCGAATTCGGAGCTCTCCAGGAGCATTCGCAGATCTGCCGCGCAGCATCTCTGATGCCGCAGAGTTCTACCGGGCTGAGGAGGGGAGCTCGACGGAGAAGCTGTTTTGGTCCCAGTATATTGGGGCCAAACACCCGATGTCCTTGAGCGACCAGCTAAAGCAATTGGTCGAACTCGACAAGGCGGCTGAACTGGCCATGAAGGACTTCATAGTCCGTCTGTGGCCTGGTGAGCCCCTGCCCAACAGCTACTTCAGCTTTGTTAAGCGGATGGTGAATGCCTATCCGCGGCTTGAAGTCGTTAAGCGGTCCTTCTGTATTGAGGGTGCACGCAGGGCCTTGGCCCATGCGAAGGTGCACTGGGGGAAGATGGACGCCGAGAAGCTGGTGACGGAGGGGCCGCCGAAGGGCAAGGAACATCGCCACCCCGAACAGTACTATGACAATGTCATTAAGGGTGCCCGCCTTGTGGCAGATGAATGTACGAAGGATGTGATATTTGAATGAATGTAATCATGTCATCCTGTATTATGAAAACCAGTTCATGTGCGCTATGTAGCGCTTGTTAATTTAAAATATTACCTTCTGTGCGGCCATTTAAAAAATCATGAGAGTTGGCCAGTCGTCGGCTTCCGCCCCCATGTAACTAGTGCTGGGGTGTTTGGGATAGGTATAAACACTCTTTATCCAAGTTTTTGGTCCTTTTAAGGAGGTGTTTAGCACCACGAACGAGGCAATCGGACTATATGGCTTTATCACCCTCACTTAGCCATAGAAGTCTACAATTTTAAATTTTGGCGAAGCCCCTAGTATCCGGAAAGCCGGACTCAGGGCGCTATACACGCCTAAATCGGACGAGGCCGATTCCTCGCCTGAAGCGAAAAAAATCATTAAGGATTTGAGACCTCTCGAACAGCGACCAGCTCTCGCCTTATCATGACAGTCAGTTTTCGGCTTTCTCTACTGAGGTGCTCGTCCGGAAGAATCGGTGCACAATCGCAGTAGTTCTCCCTGCGCTACCTTAGCCGATATAGCGGAACGTAAGGTACCAAAACATGGCAGCCGGACAAACCCAACTATTGACCCAAGAGATGATTTGGAGCTGATGCATATAGTGCTATAAGTTCGGGGTGCCGCACTGTCGAAAGTGTTTGGACTTGTCTTGCCAGGTTATGGGGTACTGAAGCCCCTGGCAAACTGGTCGTGCCAAAATGCACGGGTATAATAAATAAGCAGTAAAGAAAAAGGGGGTAAATGGACGTAATAGCAAGCTGACGCTGTATACTATTTTCCCTTGTTATTCGAATGATACGTCGAAGCGTACATATACAAGTAGTGCGATAAGAAAAATAGGACTGTTTGACACATCCTGACCAGGAGCGGGCGGTATGCGGGTATGTAAAACATGTATAACAATCATTATCAGAGACCACCTGAGGATTCCCTCGGACGCCAAAGCTTCTTGTCCTCCTGGTGTGTCTGTCCTGCTATGTGTCCGATAGCCGGTCTTTCGGAAGAGCCTGCTGAAGATAGGGACCTGAAAGAAAAAGAGGTGCGAAAATGCGTGTGTCCTGGGGCGGTCGAACCGCATTGTTGACCGTGTTATGGCCGTGCCTCCGCCTATGCCCAGGGTATTTTAAGTGCGTACTTTTGTACGCGCGACACAAATTTCGCTGTTTGACTAGGACTAGGGCGGAAGCCAGATTGCTAGTCGATCTCTGGACGTGCTGGGTGATCCTGTTGTGGAGTACTCTGGACTCGCTTGATGGTATCCGGGTTATTGATCGCCGAGTTGGCTGTTTGCCTAAGAAGGCTATTTTGTAGTTCCGTCGCGAGGGCCGTAGTGTGCTCCTCCGTGCGGAGAGAGCGCTCTGTGTTTCCATTAACTGTAATAACCCCGCGAGGTCCCGGCATTTTGAGCTTGAGATATGCATAATGCGGTACCCAATTGAATTTGGCAAATGCGGTTCGTCCGAGCAGTGCATGATAGCCACTACGGAAGGGGATGATGTCGAAGATTAACTCCTCGCTTCGGAAATTGTTCGGAGATCCGAAGACCACTTCCAATGTGATTGAGCCCGTACAACACGCCTCCACACCAGGTATGACACCCTTGAACATGGTTTTTGTGGGCTTGATCCTTGAGGGGTCGATGCCCATTTTGTGCATTGTATCCTGATAGAGTAGGTTAAGGCTGCTGCCACCGTCCATGAGGACTCGTGTGAGGTGGAATCCGTCAATGATGGGGTCAAGGACCAATGCGGCCGAACCGCCATGACGGATACTGGTAGGATGGTCCCTGCGATCGAAAGTGATCGGACAAGAGGACCATGGGTTGAATTTTGGGGCGACTGGCTCCATCGCATAGACATCCCTTAGTGCACGCTTCCGTTCCCGCTTGGGGATATGGGTTGCGTATATCATATTCACTGCTTTCACCTGGGGAGGGAATTTCTTCTATCCTCCTGTGTTCGGTGGTCGGGCCTCCTCATCGTCGTCGCTATGCAGCCCCTTTTCCTTGTTCTCGGCGTTCAACTTGCCGGCCTGTTTAAACACCCAACATTCCCTGTTTGTGTGGTTGGCTGGTTTGTCAGGGGTGCCATGAATTTGACACGAGCGATCGAGAATGCGGTCTAAGCTGGACGAGCCCGGACTGTTTCTTTTGAATGGCTTTTTCTGCTGTCCGGGTTTAAAGCCTCTGAATCCGACATTGACTGTCGTGTCTTCGGTGTTGTCGCCATTATTGCGAAGTTTATGTCTATTTCATCGCGGGTTGCCGTTGCTATCCCCGGTGTCTGAATCGCCTGAGTTTTTGGGTGTGATGTTGCTACGAGCCAGCTGTCCTCGCCCGCGCAGAAGCGGGTCATGAGTGTCGTGAGGGCTGCCATGGACTTTGGCTTCTCTTGAACGAGATGTCGGGCGAGCCATTAGTCGTGGATGTTGTGCTTGAAGGCCACTAAGGCTTCGACATCTAGACAGTTGACAATTTGGTTCTTTTTAGTTAGGAACCGAGTCCAGAATTTCCTGGCTGACTCTCCGAACTGCTGGGTTATGTGACTTAAGTCATCAACATCTGGTGGCCGCACGTAAGTGCCATGGAAGTAGTCGAGGAACGCGTCTTCCAGATCCTCCCAACTGCCAATGGAGCTTGCTGGCAGGCTATTAAGCCAATGCCTAGCCGGTCCTTTGAGCTTAAGTGGTAGGTACTTTATGGCATGTAAGTTATCGCCCGGGCCATGTGGATGTGGAGAAGAAAATCTTTGATCCATACCGCGGGGTCTGTTGTGTCATCATATGATTCAATATTTACGGGTTAAAACCCTTCTGGGAATTCATGATCCAGAACTTCATCAGTGAAGCATAGGGGGTGTGCGGCGCCTCTATGCCGGGCTACATCCCGACGTAGTTCAAATGAGTCCGGTCTATTGTATTCGGCCCGGCCGGACTTTGGTTTATTGTATTCGGTGTGACGGTCATCATCACGTCTTTTGGCGCGCCCCCGTGATCCATAGATCGATCTTGAGTGTCCTGCTTTGTTTTCCAATACTTCTGGCAGGTCGTTCGTGTAGCCCCGGGCCTTGGTATTATCGTTTGATTGACGACGGGGTGCGGTCTGGACTTCGGGCTGGTACGCCGCTTTGTCGCGGCCACGGGGTGGCCAGTCAGCCGCATCATGCGCTGGTAGCATGGGCTTTAAAGCCTCCTCCTCGAGCTGAGGTAGCAGCCTGCGCTTTGGGTAGCTTTTGCTAGGGCGCTCGAGTCCGTATTCCTCGGCAGCCAGGACCTCGGTCCATCAGTTAGTTAGCAGATTTTGATCACCTTGAAGCTGTTGCTGCTTTTTCTTTAGGCTTTTTGCAGTGGCTATAAGCCGGCGTTTGAAGCGCTCCTGCTCGACGGGATCCTCCGGCACGATGAATTCTTCATCGCCAAGGCTCACTTCGTCTTCGGAGAGAGGCATGTAATTATCATCCTCTGATTCTCCATCAGTTGCCTGTTCTTCAGGGCTAGCTTGTCCATCCTCTTGCTCGGTCTGCTCGAAGCCTGGCTGGGCAGGATTGTCTTCATCTTCGGCACCATCCGGATTGTTATCTCTTGTGACGGTATCACTATTTTTGCTATGGCGGGGCTTGGAGCCTCGCTGATGACGCCAGTGTCTAGATTGCTTCCCCAAGGGGTTATCTTCCGTTGCCTCATCGCCATTGTTTTCTTTAGGGGTGTCCACCATATAAATTTAAATCAATAAAGAGGCTAGCCAACTCACTCCCAGGAGGCTCCCCCGATTGGGGCTTTGTCGGTCGTCCGATCTGCCCTCTGACACAGCTGTGCCGTTGGATCTTCATACTTGGTAAAATCGTTTTTCACCTCATAGTTATTTTTCAGTCCAATGACTGGTGGGCTCATCTCACGCTTTCATTGGCTGGGTCAGCAGCGCCCATGTGCAAAAGCGATTTGCCCAATCCGCTGCTCGCACGCCGCCGCTCCTTGCCCAGTCGCATCCACACCAGGCGAACCCTAGCCTCCTTTCCCCCAATCCCGCTGCCGCCGCACGGCCTCGCTCCTCCCCCCTCCCGCTGCACCCTCTCCTCGCTCGCAACCGCCTCCTTTACACCTCCGCCCGAGCTCCGCCTTCCTCGCCGACCTCCCTCCTCCTGCCTCCTCCCTCCCGTGCCTCTCCCTCCTCTCTCCCCTTTCCTGTCGGTCCCCACAGCCTCTCCCACTTCTTCCATCCCCCCTCCCCGTGTCACCACTCACCATGGCCTCCACCCTGAAGCCTCGCCGACACATGCTATTCCTCCTCCCTCGTCTCTGTTCAGTGCTGACGACCGGCTCACACCACAGCTTCTTCCCCACCCACGACCTAGCATTGGGGAGGCCGGGTTTTCTCGCTGGGGGTGGAGGAGATGGGGATGGCCAAAAGGCCAGCGATGGAGAGAAGCTAGGCCGGCCTGCCATCTCTCCCCGGATCTGGTCAGCGGCCGAGTTGGCTGGCTTAACAGACAAATTCAGGGAGATGGGAACAGACAGATTCAGTGAAGGTTGGCTGCGTTTAAACTATTGTGCTTAAGTTGGAAACAAATGTTTCCTCCAACTCCTCGTGTTGGAGACTGGGGTTAGCAGTGGAAGTGATCCATTCAAAAACAAGTAATATCTCTAAATTATTACACTACAATGCATGCATAGTAATACCATGACCTTACAAATTTACATTTGTTCCCTTCTCCTTTTCTTAGGAACTTGGCAGAAGCTATACATATGTAAATAGAGGTTCAGACACAGCTCCATGAACAACTATAGGTGCCTTCTTTGTTCATCTTTTCGAGCTCTAATTGGATGATGCTGTTGTCGACGTATATTTTTTATGGTAGGAGCATTTTTTTCTAGCTTCACAATAATTACTGTGCTTTGTGTAGGTATGAACCCAAATCCATATTTAAATGGGTGCTAAATGTTTTTGCGGCATGGTGGACTTTCTAATCTGGTCATATGTAGTTCGTGTATAGTATGGTTTTTTCCCTGTAGTGTGAGATGTACATATAATGTTCTGTTTGAGGTATTATCTAAGAAAAGATATATGTTACCTTACTTGATTATAAGCCCAATGAGTGTAGTTTTTATTCAGAGTTTACAAGGTTTTACCTTTATTCTATGGGTCATGGTTGATATAATTTCGGTGTTGTGGGTGTAATCTGTGTCTGTGCCTTTCCTTTTATCGTACTATGTTATAGAAAGAATCAAGATACTTCACCAATGGTAGCCCAATGGGGTAGTTCCTAAGTATGTTCGGTTTCTCAAAAAAAGTTCCTAGGTATGTTCTAAATCTGAAAAATGCATTGTTGGGCGAGGTTGACCGGTGTACTAGTTTTTCGGTTCTTGATCAGTTTTTTGGAGGCCATGGGCATGCTTCTTTTTATATTTGCATGGACTTTTTTCCTCTTTGCTGTTTTCTCTCTTTAGTGTTTCTTTGATGTTCCTTTCTCGCACCATTTGATGTTCTGCCTTGGGTGTCCTCTGTCTTGGTTTTACTTTATTCATTTTGCCCCATGTTTACTTTCTAATGTGTTTTTTGGTTTTCTTTCTTGATCTGCTATTTCCTTTGGCGATCCTTCTTCATTTAAACAAGTCCACAACTCGATTGATTATAAGCTTCTTTTGTTGCAGCAGTTTATTTTTTTTCATCATCAAGATTTCTCTAGTTAGTATTTCTGTTTCGGTGTGCTGCGTGCTTCTTGCCGATAGACCTCCCATTGCTTATGTCCTACCAGTAGAGCCATGCCTCCCTGTTGTCCTGTCCGTCAAAATCTCGGTATAACCAGTAGCGAGGCACCTGCGAGGCACCTCCATGTGGTGCTGTTCGTCAAAAGCTATCTTTCTCTTTGTCACAAATGTCTTCTCATTATATCTATCCAATTGATGATCTACTAGATTTGCAGAACAGTTAATGGCAGTTGTTGTTCTTCTCTACATTGTTTTCTGATGCTAGCATGCTAAGGTTGAGTTCTTTGGGCTCGAAATATATCTGACCTCTGCTGCTCGTGCTCTCTAGGAGTGGTTTTAAATGCCTGACTTGTTCAGTTCTTGGTTTAATAGACCATTCCTGATCGTTGCTTTATTAGGTACGATAGTTTCTTTGTTTGCTAGCAGTAATGAATATGAATATATAAATCTCGAGTGTGAGAGGCAGACATGCTAAGACTGTTTGCTTTGATAATTTCTGCAAAAATCATGCTGCTGCTGTATGGGTTCCAAATGGTTTGGGATAAACAATGTATAAGTTTACAAAAAGGGTGTGTTTGGATGGCTATGAAGCACATCTGAGAAGTAAGATCTCTTTTCTACTTTCATGAGTTGCATGTTGGATCTTTTTCATGTACGGTCTTGTTATTTAATTATTCTCCTTCTGCCTCCACCCTGTAATATTCTCCCAATGGCCGATACATGAACTCACAGAAAAACATTAGGTTCTATGCCAAGCTGTTGGTACCATATATATACTGGAAGTGGAGTGGTAATAGTTGAACGTTTTGCTTCCCTTTGTAGGAACACGGACATCGCTAGCAGGAGAAAGTATGTGAGGTTGGTAGAGTCAGTCAAGAAATATGGCGGTACAGTGCACACATTTCTTACTGCATGCTCTTTATTCATAGATGCTCATTTCACACCATGATCAATGAGAATTTCGAACTTCAATAAACTGTCACACTGTTCTAGACATGAGGTCTAACAAAAACTATAGTTCAATGTAGTGTTTTTCTCCCTTCTTGATCGATGTGGCAGAGGTCATGGACTGCTTTGATGCTAAATTGTTTTTCCATCTCTACTATTTTCTACCTTTGGAACTACTTAAATTGATTTCCTCATGTTGGTCATTGTTCTCACTTGGGTGGACTCTGTCCTTTTTTTTCGCGAATACGCAAGCTGTGTATCATTTCATTGATAGGTAGGAGAACAAGAGTTACAACTTACAAGGTGGTAGATACATAGCTCGTACACCGGAGGGCGAGGATGGATCTACAATGAGCAGAAGAAGCCGGGGTGCTCAGCCCAAACACAAACAGGTGCAGAGGCAATACACACCTTACGTCTGTTCACGGGGCAGATCCGGCTGCCACTCCTTTTCGCCTGTGCCAGAGGAAGTCGTGGATCACCCGGTTGGCTCTCAAGTGGTGGTGTTCAAAGCTACTGCCGAGAAGATGTGCATGGGCATGGCGGAGAGGACATGACGGACAAGGGCAAGCCTAACACTGGCTACAACTTGGACTCAACAAACTACATCAACACGCATGTATAGGAGTTTGGAATATCCAACATTTTCTGCTTTTTATTTACTTCATCCAATATCTGGGAACAAAATGTGCTTTTAAATTTGATCCCACATGTGACTTAATACTTTTAAATAAATTTTCATTACCTATACTTCTTCATTAGTTTTAGTTCTGTTCTCTATACAATTAGCACAATTTATTTGTTATTTACACTAGCCACTTTAGTTCTGCCTTCCCCAATACAAATAATATAGGAAGGCGATTTGCTTTCGTTTAAGATTTTTTTAACAAAGATTCTTTGTTGAATTATTCTCATATCATATTCTTTGTTTTAGTTGTCTACTGCTGCACTGTTATATTTGGGTTTCAAATATTGTAGTTTTCTGCAGGTTGTCGGACAAGTTCTTTTGTATATTGATATCTAATCCTGACAAATTTTTGTCTCTTTACTTTTTGTTTGCTTTGAGGTCAGGTGTAGTTTTTCATTTGTAAGGAAAATGATATAAATTCCTTGAAAAAGAGACAAAAGCTACTGAACTAGACTAATCTGCTCATAATTTGCTAATATGAGATTGATCGATTTGCAGTGAAAAGAGGTAGAAAAGTAAGTGGGACCTCCTATTGTCCTGCATGCTTGAATCCTACTTTCATAGTCCGAGATACAATGTCTACTATAGGTGTTGCATGTTATTACCTCCAAATTAAGAAGTCATTTGAATAAACTTGATGGACCTCGACTATTACATGTACCGATATGCAGGTTAATATAAGGTTTAGAAACTAAGACTATTGTTAAAAGAAACATGTTCTGATTCACTCACATGCAAACCCTCCTAATTCCATCCCTCAAACCCCATGTAACATATGGGTTTCACCCCTAGCCTACCCCAACTTGTTTGGGACTAAAGGCTTTGTTGTTGTTGTTGTTGTTGTTGTTGTTGTTGTTGTTGTTGTTGTTGTTGTTGTTGTTGTTGTTGTTGTTGTTGTTGTTGTTGTTGTTGTT
>NC_041389.1:355350221-355358985 GCF_002162155.2 Triticum dicoccoides
GTTGCTGTTGTTGTTGTTGTTGTTGCTGCTGCTGCTGCTGCTGCTGCTGCTGCTGCTGCTCTCGTTGTTCTTCTAGAGAACTGAGTTGGTGATGTTTATTATTGGTAGCTGTTTAGAGTGATTGTTCCCAATTAATTTTGATCAATTAATTATTAGCAGGTATTTATCGAACAACCTTATGCGAATTCCCGGCCAGTTGATTCCTTTTTTAGCCAAGGCCATCTTTATATCACATATCTCTGCTGCTGGTGAAAGTGATTCAACTGAAAGTGGCATGTGGTTCTCCCCTGGAGCCCAACAACCCTCTATATGGATTATCTGAAAGTTGAAGAGTATGCTTATGCATCAAATTTTCTCCTCTTAGTTATGCAATTCAGGCCTGTATTTATTTTTCAATATCACTATGAGTATCATGATAGAGAGTTAATAGTTCAATCACTGGACAAAATATTTAGTTGGCATATTGAGGGGCTCACACCCTTTTATGGATGAACTTATACCATGAACCGTTAAACAGATAGCTTGACCATATGATTATAGAGAGAAAAAACCATAGCTTGTGTTATTAGTGACTTTTAAACATAGTCATGCAATAGAACTTTAGGATTTATAATTATTCTACATATGATTGTTGAAACCAGTACTTTTGTAAGACCAATGGTGATGTATGCTCCTTGCTGGTTTAGGTTGGTTGGTTGGAACATTGTTGATTGTATGGTGGCTACAAAAGTGAATCTTCACGCTGGCTGCAATAGAAGCTGATATAGGTTACAGGAGAAAATACTGAATAAAAAAAGGACAGACCCAGTGCATAGAAGCTCCCACACAAGGTGGGGTCTGGGGAGGGATTATAGGAACCTAGTCTTACCCCTGCAAAGTGCAATGCAGAGAGGCTGGTTCGAACCCAGGACCTCTTGGCACAAGTGGGGAGGACTTCACCACTGCGCTAGGCCTGCCCTCACAGGAGAAAATACTGAATATTTGAGAAATTTACATCGGAAGTTTATATCTCACATTTTTAACCAAATAAAGAAGTTGTACAGAAGAAAATTAGTCATGGATATTTTAATTGTATAGTTGTTTTGCTATGGTTCTAAATAGCGTCTGGATCGGCCGATATTGCAGTCTTGGCTGTCTGCTTATATCAAGTATGGTCTGATATTTTGGTCATATCAGCCCCAGTATTGAGCATACCGACTGATGTTGTGGTCATTTCAGCCCCAATATTGAGCATACCAGCTGATATTCTGGTCATATCACACTTTCTACAGTCTACACCAAATCTGCGAGCATGATATCTGATATTTGAATCTTGAAATTACCATTAGAAAGGCAAAGATATCTTGTAGAAAAATAGGTTACATGCTCAGGTATATCATATATGGAGAAAAGGCACCTATCAGCTGTATTGGTTCTTTCGTATTTTTGTGCAGTCCTTCTATTAATTTTTTCTAACTTTCTGGGTTTATATTTGAGCAAGATAAATATATTCCATCTCTATCCCAGTACATAATTGAAGCTTCATCAAATCTATCTGGGCGTTCATTGCGTAATACAGTGTTGAGATTGAGAACATTTTCAGAGGGGAACTTAAGGTATCACCTAATGATATAATATTAGTCACTATTCGTTGATTGGTAAATTTTGCTTTAGTATACACCCCTTCGGGATATGGCTTTCAATTCTATACTTTTCTTTGATTATCAGTATTGCTACAAGGATAATAATCATTTTTATTGCAAAGTACGTACTACATTAGACAAATCAGCATGTTTTCCCATAGAAATACATGTGGCGCGAAAGCAGCGATAGTCATGTTTGAAAGCGTGTAATATAAGAGTATGTATCTTAGTTATTTTGGCATCGCCATCCTTTACATTATAGGTTGTTTTTCATAACTAACAATGAGGTCTACGTATGTAGATTTGCAAGTTAAATTCACCACACCTTTGAAACCCGTAGTTGTTTACTATTCTCTTAAATCTTTAAACTTTGTGCTTCATTCCTTTAATTTTAGAACTAGGAGGGTGCAGATAAGTAAGAGTTGTTGGCAGCAGCAACCTACACATGTGGAAACAGTGGCTATGGCGGTTCAAAGGGAAGTTGTGGCTGCTAGATAGCAACTCACAACTTAGTGGCGGCTCAAAGGACATCTAATCTATTTCTTCTTGGAGCTATCTACTATCATATTATGACTCGGTGCTAGCTGAAGCTTCTATTTTCTCGCCTTTTGTGGTGGCCATTATTCCTTGGACTGCAGTAATTCCATTTGTAAGTATCATGTACTGCAACCATCTTTATCTTTAGCCCCTGCACTTCAGTATCAAATTCGTGGGTAAATGTAGGTTTTCTACTTGCTCCCTGAACATTCCATTGTTTTTCATGTGCAATTTTTTTTATCACCGGCTTCAACATAATTGCGAGAGGCTCAACTGTAGCTTTTTGCAATGCTGGAAGTCCATATTCAGTACTGAAAATCTAGACTGTTCTTTCCACTCTGTAACAACTTCTATGCTTGCGCCACCATGTAACAACTTCTATGCTTGCGCCACCATGATATCATTACAACATTTCCCTGTAAAATTTTATTAGTTACAAGTAAACTGAATTGATTTACCAGTAAAAATCTGTACAACTCATTTCAGTCGATAGTAACCATTGTAGAATTACCAGGATATGTCATGTATGTGTTCTGAGTCGTAGCATGTTGCAAAAAGTACAATAAGAGATAGATTGTATGCACTATGGCTAGCAGTAACATTTTTCGACTTGTACATCATTCGATTTATCTATTTCTACGTGCTATTCCTCATGTTGCAACCTTTTCCCGTAGAATTGAAAGGAATTAGATGGAAGAAATTGCAGGAGGTATACTTCGTGTTCCATTAGTCTTACTTTCGGAGGCATGTCTATAGTCTTGTGTTGGAGGTGTGTCAATAGTAGTATCAATTTTGGAGGCTTGTCTATATTAATCTTATTTTTTGGATTACGTTTCTTTCCATCTGCATCCTCTTCATAATGGATTAGGTTACTTTGTTATTGCCATGTGATACTTTTTCTTATTACTGTGATCGTCAGTGCTCTTAACATTGGTTGTTCTTGCTTTATGGCTGCCTTCTCAGCGCACTGTTATTGGTTCTAATACATTAATTATAATATGCTCGATTGACCATATTAATTATATATTTCACTTCACCGGGGCTATTGGTGGAAGTGTTGGTTAAAATATTTTGGTGGCAGTGTATAAAACTAATTGTTGTACACCACTGTTAAGTGCGCTTTTGAGCTTTGAGTAGACAAGTGTGGTCTTATTTACTTTAAAGGATCGTTAGTATATTACTGTCGGATTTCCATGTTCAGTTATTCACACTATATTATTGCTTGGTTCTGATAGCTTGCTATTATTAGAGCAGGAATGGTATTCTTGGCTGACATTCAAAAGCAGTCAAGATGGTGAAGTTTAGAATGGAGGAGCTCTACGGAATTATGGATAAAAAGTACCCATAACATGTCTGTCATTGCTCATGTCGACCACGGTATGTGACGGAGCAGTGACAGTTGTCTCTAATTGTCAAGTTTATACGGTAGAATCTTCTTGATTGATGATTTTGTAGCCTTCTCTTAGTTGTACTGTATTAATTCTTAAAACTGGATCATTTAAAATTAGTTAGATTTAATGAGTTGTTTCACTGTTTCAAATAAGTAGTTTAAGCCCTTATTGTGTCCCGGAGCTCATTCTTTCTGCCTTTTTATGATTGATATATGCTCTAACAAGCTTAAATTTAACTATTGGCATATAATCTCATGGCTCAAAATCTTAGTTGTTGAATGTACTAAAATTTATAAGATCTAGAGTTTGCACTATATTTCATCCTGCGGTATTCCCAGTAACTGAATATTAAGAGCAGCGACGATCCGAGGTTGTACATTCGGGAAATGATTTTATCTTGCAGGCCAGTTTTACATTTACTTATTCAATAAGGAGATGACCATGAACAGAGTATCATGGTATTTGCCTTGGCATTACTGACGTTGTGTTCAGATTACTGAAAGAAGGATTGGTAGCCGCAAAGGAGTGAAGGGTAGAAAATATGTCCATTGTCGTTGAATTGGTGGGATTGTCCCCAAGTTAGTGCTGCAGATGTTTCTATTTTAGAGCAAGAAGCCAAATCATGATGTTCATTGTAAATCTTGAAAAACTTGTTTATTGTCACTTCTATATCTGTTGTAAACGTTTGTTCGTGATGTGGTACTTGTCAATCTTGGTTTGCCCTTCCTTTTCAGGTTTGCCTTAAATTTCAACAGACCAACAAGTCCTTGTTTCTTCAATTGGTTTCTCATTTCATGTTTGCACTTGTATTATAGTAGAACAACATGTCATAAACATGGCGTTCGGTATTGTTTGTCCAGTTCCCTTCAAGAAAGAAGAGATGGCTATAGAGAGTGACTCCATCACTAAAGAGATGAAAAATGTTGTGCAAGGCATTGTTTGTTAAGCTCCTTTAAAAAAATAAAGTAATTATGGTGCATCTGACATATAAAGGGGTTGTGAAGGACAAAACGCTATGGATTCAGAGGAGTGGGAGGGCAGAGTTTACTAACAACGTATCGAGGACAAAGTGTGATCTGGATTTCTAAGTTTCAGCTCATAGCAGAATTGTATGGAGAGAATGCTTGCATTTTGAAAACCCTATTACTCCCTCCATTCCCAAATATAAATCTTTCTGGATATTCCAATAAATGACTAAATATGGAGCAAAATGAGTGAATCTACATTCTAAAATATGTCTACATGCATCCTTATGTTGTAGTCCATTTCAAATGTCTAAAAAGACTTATATTTAGTAACAGAGGGAGTACATAGTTTGAGGCTATGTTTCTTCCAATTTTCATTATTGAAAAGATCCTTATTATTGCCAAATTGTCAATTATTTTCAAATAGCTCTTTGATTGAAATGGGACTTTTCGCCATCTGGCGCAATGGGTAATGTTATTATACATCTTATTATTGACAGCAAGCATCCATCCTTTTTTATTAAGGGCCCTCGGTTTAAATTTGTTACCACATGCACTTGTCTACAACTAAATCAACTAAACCATGGATTTCCTTTGCAACGCGCACATGGATTCAGCGGGTCTTTGCGCCATATGTCCTTGCAAGATGAAACTATTTTCATCGACAACATGGCTTTTGCGGGTCTCTGCGCCATTTGGCGCAACGGGTTCTCTTGAATAATGAGTTACTCCCTCAATTTTACAATAGAGATAATTTGTCAAAATTGTGTTTTTGTAATGTTTGTGGTCTTCTCTTTTCTTTTTCTTGATTTGTATTGTATATGCTACTCGCATATTTGAACATGCATAGGGCCTCGTAGTCTTTAACCCTAACTATAAAAATCCATTGATGGAAGCTGGGGAGGGCCGAGATGAACACCCAGCTCCCTGGGTCTAAGCCATCGAGATGGTAGAGACGGCGTTTCCATGTCACCTACTCCAGCAGCCGGACAAGGCATATAAAAACCATGGATCCTTGCTTCCCAGGCTGCAAAATGATCACAGTGATGTCTACGACCTCCTCCTAGATGTATTAATCTCAATCTCATGTTTGGTTTTCTTCCCTTTTCTCTTCTAATGATGTAATTTCTTTTACTAAGATAACACCATGTTTGTTGTAATGCCTTATTTGATGTAAGATCCCTTTTCTGCTTTGAATGAATTTACTGCATATATTTCTTATTTAGTTTAGTTCATCATTCAGAGATGGCAGAATATTTTTGTCCTTCACAGGTTAAATGAGCATTGCGTAGTCCTTCACAGGTTAAATGAGCATTGCATAAAAGTATGTCTAAGTTCTCTTTCTTCAAGTGCTTCAAGTAAATGAAATTTTTTATTTCAAATTTAATACCTTTTAATAATAATCATAATGAGAGAGGGGTATGCTTCTCTCTCTCTCTCTGGCCAAGTGTTACTTTAGACAACATGTACTAAGAAATAAATACTCTGGAAATGTGTTTGAATCGCACAAGAAGAGTTTGTAGTTCTTATTCATACTTGAAACACATGAGGCTCTGCAACCATGTTTTTTTCAAGGCGCATATGGATTTAGCAGACCACAACTAAACCTACTGTATATACATGGCCTGTCCTTAGTAAAGGAAACTATT
Source organism: Triticum dicoccoides (assembly GCF_002162155.2). NCBI lineage: Eukaryota > Viridiplantae > Streptophyta > Magnoliopsida > Poales > Poaceae > Triticum > Triticum dicoccoides. Next base: position 355,356,386 of record NC_041389.1, read on the forward strand.
TTCATCGCGAACATGGCTTTAGTTGAAGGTTCTTGCAGCATGAAACTATTTTCATCGACAACATGTCTTCAGTAGGTCTCTGCGCCATTTGGCACAACGGGTCAACTAGTATCATATGATGAGGTGGCTGTCCAGTGCCTTATAGGCGGTGGTTCCTGTTCTTCTCCTGCATCGTCGTCCATACCGTCGATGTCTTCGGAGTCGAAGTCAAGCATGTCGGTTATGTCATTGACAGTGGTTATAAAGTGGGTGGTGGGTGGGGGACGAATTTCTTCGTCGTCTGCTCCCCACTCGAGCCGGACATAGTTCGGCTAAGAATCTCCTGACAAGGAAAGAGACTTTAATGAGTTCAGCACATCACCCAAGGGCGAGTGCTAAAAAATATCCGCGGCGGTGAACTCCATGACCGGCGCCCAATCAGATTCGATAGGCACGGTCGCACGCGGTTCGTATCCTGTGGCCAGAGATGAGTCTGAGGGTCCGATGACACCACCCTCACAGGAGGTGGCGTCAGTGTTCGGCTCCAACGCTGATGAGTGTGCGGCTTCCGTGGCGGGGTCCATCCACCCACCCTCGGAAGGCATGATCTGCTCCGGATTGATTCCCGGTGCCACCACACGCGCGATCTCCCGAATACTGTCCGACGGCAGATCGAAGTCATGCCCGTCGTGACCGTTCGGCGTGCCTGGCATGGGCTCGAATCCATCGAAGATCAAGTCTCGGCGGATGTCGGCAGTAGCTTCCAAACTTGACCTGATGGCCAGGGGCGTAGCTATCGATCTGCTCCAGATGGCCAAGCGAGTTGGCCCGCAGTACGAAGCCACCGAATACGAAGATCTGTCCGGGGAGGAAAACCTCCTACCGGACCGCATTGTTGAAGATAATCGAAGGAGCCATCAAGGCTTACAACGACGGCACAGTGGAACTCTCAATAAAAGCACCAATGTCGGTGTCAAAACCGGTGGATCTCGGGTAGGGGGTCCCGAACTATGCGTCTAAGGCTAATGGTAACAGGAGGCAGGGGACACGATGTTTTACCCAGGTTCGGGCCCTCTCGATGGAGGTAATACTCTACTTCCTGCTTGATTGATCTTGATGATACGAGTATTACAAGAGTTGATCTACCATGAGATTGTAGAGGCTAAACCCTAGAAGCTAGCCTATGATTATGATTGTTGTTTTCCTACGGACTGGACCCTCTGGTTTATATAGACACCGGAGGGGGCTAGGGTTACACAGAGTCAGTTACAGAGAAGGAAATCTACATATCCGAATATCCAAGCTTGCCTTCCACGCAAAGGAGAGTCCCATCCGGACACGTGACAAAGTCTTCAAGCTTGTATCTTCATAGTCCAATAGTCCGACCAAAGTATATAGTCCAGTTGTCCGAGGACGCCTTAATCCAGGACTCCCTTAGTTGGATTGACATGAATCGAGATTGGGATTTGTCACTCCGTATGACGGAGAGGTATCTCTGGGCCCACTCGATAATGCATCATCATAATGAGATCAATGTGACTAAGTAGTTAGCCACGGGATCATGCATTACGGAATGTGTAAAGTGACTTGTTGGTAACGAGATTGAACGAGGTATTGGGATACCGACGATCGAATCTTGGGCAAGTAACGTACCGATTGACAAAGGGAATTGTATACGGGATTGCTTGAATCCCCGACATCGTGGTTCATCTGATGAGATCATCGTGGAACATGTGGGAGCCAACATGGCTATCCAGATCCCACTGTTGGTTATTGGCCGGAGAGCTGTCTCGGTCATGTCTACATGATTCCCGAACCCGTAGGGTCTACACACTTAAGGTTCGGTGACGCTAGAGTTGATATGGAAATTAGTACGCAGTTACCGAATGTTGTTCGGAGTCACGGATGAGATCCTGGACGTCACGAGGAGTTTTGGAATGGTCCGGAGGTAAAGATTTATATATGGGAAGTCCAGTTTCAGTCACCCGAATAATTTTGGGGGTTACCGGTATTGTACCGGGACCACCGAAAGGTGTCTGGGGGTCCACCGGGTGGGTCCACCTGCCATGGGGGACTTAGTGGGCTGAACAAGGGTGGGAACCAGCCCCCTAGTGGGCTGGTGCGCCCCCTAGCACTACAAAAAAGACACATCCGTGGCATTTTGGGCCAAATGAATTTTTTTTCTGTCATACATATGACACTTCTATGACGATAATTGTGACAAAACCTGGTATCATCATAGATGTGGTGGGCTCCTACTTCTATGACAAAAAATCATGACAGAAAATGAGCTTTTCATCCTAGGCGGGCCAGAGACGCAGCTGCATGACATTCTTTGGGCCGTCCATGACGGAAAAACCCGTGGTAGAAGCGAGGGCGAGGAAAATTTCAGGGAGTTCCCGGTTACGGTGGGAGGTCGGGGGCCGAGCAATGCGCGTTTCTCTCGTATAGGTATGCGCGTGTGTGCGAGGCGTTGGCTCTAACTGAACCTGAGCGAGGCGTTTGGCTCTAACTGAACCCGAGCGATCGATCGATGGCTGTTAACTGAACCCGATCGAGCGATTCCTTCGCTACTGCTGCTAACTGAAGCTGATCGATGCTGCCTTTGGGATGAACAGTGA
>NC_041389.1:355359417-355369028 GCF_002162155.2 Triticum dicoccoides
ACCGTAGCGCTCCAACACAAGTTCGTTTCTTCCATTTTGCGGTACGCCACACCCCTCCCGATCAACAGGACCCCCATTTCGACCGTAGGAGGTTCGTTTCCTCCATTTTGCGGTACGCCACACCCGTCCCGATTAACAGGACCCCCGTTTCGACCGTAGGAGGTCCGTTTCCTCCATTTTGCGGTACCCCACACCCCTACCGATCAACAGGACCCCGTTCCGAATGTAGGAGGTCTGTTTCCTCCGTTCTACGGTACGCCAGGCCTCGTTTCCATCGCATGTTCCATCCAAGCCCTCCCGATGAACACGACCACACATTCCGTTCCGACCCAGCCGGTTGGCTCCCCATGAACACGATGACGATGCTGTTCGTCCGTTCCGACCCAGCCATGTACGTATGCGTGAGTAGGCGTTCGAGACCCTGCCCGTATGTACATACGTGGCCATATTTTCTTTCTTGCACCCTGGCCGTTGTACGTACATGTACATGCTACGTGCGTGCCTCTACTACGACACGTGCGTGCCTCTATATCGACCAGTATATATGTACATACACATTCGCGACCAGAATGACAACGCTACGTACGCTTCGACCAGGTGGGTCCCTACTGTCAGGCACTTCCTTGCGTGCGAAGATGTAGCTGGTGGGTCCCAGCAGTCAGGTGGGCGAATCATTTTTTTTTGCCCGGACGCACTTCCTTGCGTGCGAAGATGTTGCTGGTGGGTCCCAGCAGTCAGGGGGAAATGTTTTTTTCGTGACATATGGTGGCCCATCTGGTGGGTCCCCGCTGTCAGGTGGAGGAATAATTATTTTCCGCGTAATAAGGAGGCACTTCCTTGCTACGGCCGTGGACCCAGCTGTCAGCCTCTCCACGTACAGTCCACGTCCAATGGAAGTCGTACCTTGACCATGTTGACCACGCCGCACCGAGAGCACCAGGGCGGTGGACGACGGCGAGGCCTAGGAAGGGGACGACGGGGAGCCGGGGAAGACACGGCAGTGGAAGCCCGCACGGAGAGGAGTACGAGGGTTCACTGGTTCAGCTGCGGTGTGAGGCTGCCGTCACCGCAGGGCCTGGCCAGCGGTGGGAATAGTAGGGGGCTGTGAGGCCTCCGCGGCAGCACAGTCGACCACGGGAGGCAGGAGCATGCGACACGACCGGCGCTGCTTTGGGCGGCTGGAGCAAGAAGACCAGAGGTTGAAGAAGCACTACGGCCGTTGGATGGACATCGTACGGTCACTGGAGCTAGAATCGTTCATATTGCCTAAAGTTGACAAAGGCCCCCGTCCTAGTCAACTTAGTAGGCCCACAAGTCAGCCTCCCACCATGGTGGGTCCCAGCTAGCAGGGGGTATTCATTTTTTTGTGCATAATAAGGAGGCACTTCTGGTGGGTCCGAGCTGACAGCGGGGGGAACATTTTTTTTCACGAAATACGCTGGCCCGTCCAGTGGGTCCCAACAGTCAGGGGGAAACATTTTTTTCACGAAATAAGGTGGCCCGTCCGGTGGGTCCCTGCTGTCAGGTGTAGGAATAATTATTTTGTGTGTAATAAGGAGGCACTTCCTTGCGGCCGCCTGGACCCAGCTGTCAGCCTCTCCATGTACAGTACTCTTCCGATGGAAGTCGGTCGTTGACCATGTTGACCACGCCGCATTGAGAGCACCAACGTGGTGGTCTGGACGACGACGAGGCCTAGGAAGGGGACGACACAGAGCCGGGGAAGATGCAACAGTGGAAGCCCACAAGGAGAGGAGTACGAGGGTTCACTGGTTCGGCTGCGGTGTGGGGCTGCCGTCGCCGCAGAATAGCAGGGGGTGGGGGTGAGTGGAGGGATGGCCTGGTCAGCGGTGGGAGTAGTACGGGGCGGTGAGGCCTCCGCGGCATCACAGCCGGCCACGGGAGGCAGGAGCATGCGACACGACCGGCGCTGCTTTGGGCGGCTGGAGCAAGAAGACTAGAGGTTGAAGAAGCACTACGGCCGTTGGATGGACATCGTACGATCACTACAGCTAGAATCGGTTATATTGACTAAGTTGACAAAGCCCTTGGTACGCGTCAACTTAGTAGGCCCACAGCTCAGATTTGGAAGAGAACATATAGCCCATTTGCGATTTGTAAGAATGTACAACCCATTTTTTAATTCTAATGGAATTTACTACAACCCATTTACAGTTTGTTAAAAGTACAGCCCAACTTCTAGCTAGGACAACGATTAATAATTTCAAACAACCACTCAAAACAGAACTAAAAAAATTCCCACATTTTGATGGGATCCGAAATATTTTTATCCGAAATTTCTAGTCAGGTTAAATATAATTTCAAAATAAAGTTGTATTACGTTAAAATCCAACAAAATATTGCGCGCGCAACAAGTAACGAAATTAAAATTTCCAAATTCCAAAAATAATATATTTTTAAACTAATTACGTGTTTGGTGCATAGTAACCGCCTAGTTATTATAATTACATCCCATTTATTATTTCTTAAAGTCCATTTTCTTATTAAGCCTAATGCATACCTCCTAGGAAAGTTTGTAGCCTAGCAGGGTGGAGAATAACAAGTTGACCCGGATATTGTGTATAACTGTCGGCCCAGTTGCATTGCTGATGTTAAAAAAAGGCCTGTGTAGTACAGTACAACCTAACATGGTTACTCAGCCCACATTCAGCGACGCCGGAAAGGCCCAAGCAAGGCTTTTGTACAACTTTTTGAAGTCACTGCGCTCAATTAATAACTTAGGAAAAAAGTTAGATTATAGTGGAATCTAATTAAAAGCTGTCACAAGAAAATAAATAATTCAACGGGTCCCACTTGTGCGTGTGTGTGTGTGTGTGTGTGTTAGAGAGAGAGAGATACCCATTGGTCGATGCTCGTAAGTACATCTTTCAGCCATATGCATTGCTGATGCTCAGTAAAAACTTATATAGTTGACACAATCATATAGAACATCATAGCACACTGAACTTGCATACAAAAATTTCACGTAGGCGGCACAATCAGGATGGAAGCAGTGGATCGCTACAGGAAGGGATATGTTGAAACCAACGAAGTCGTACATAACGGTTCATCGTCTTTATCAATGACGCAGAAATATCTTGAATGTTGTGCAAAGAAAACAGACAGACAACACAACAAGTTCTGCTAGCACATTAAGTTGACGTACAACCCTTTCTAAAAAAAAGTTCAGGTACAAAATTAGAACAGGTCACAATCAAATGTACTAGCATATCAGTGCTTTAGACCCATAGCTCGGATTTAACTAGTACTAACTGACAAGATTCAGTTGTTACCTCAAATTAGAGCACATCCAGGCAGCCAGCCCCGCCTCTTCTCCCAAAGAAGCGGTGGCCTCCGCCGCGCGTTGGAGTAGGCCCTGTGCCATCCATCATTCCGAGCAACACGGGGAAAGTCTGACGTTGACTCCTGTAATGGACGTCGTCGACGGACCCTGGCACTAGCGGTGGCGGCAGGACTTCGATTGATGGATTGACCACTTCTTCGACATGCACGAACACTCGATACAGGTACATCCCTAACATGGTCTGTGGCGGCCTTGGTGGCAACGAATAGTACAACCCCGGTTCCTGCACCGGTATCTCAACACCAATCACCTTTGGTATGGTGGACGGCTTCTTCATCCATGCCATAACCGTCAGAGCCCAGCTGTCTGGAGGAACAAACATACTTACGAGCTCACCTCCAAGGTCGTTGATAAGCTTGTTCATGGACTTGTTGTTCCAAGCACGTCGAGGCATGTCGTGGAAGGTAAGCTTTGTTAAAAACTCAAGCTCAGAGGGCACCGAGCCCATCCTGGGTGCCACCGTTCAAAGCTCACCAGCGTGCCATCACAGAACAAACACCGGGAAGATTTGAACACACGACTGCAGTCGAAAGTTGTCCGGAACCTGACGAAGAAATCAGCCGGTGGCGGACAGACTTCGACGAGCAAGTCACTTATTTGGATGCCGTGCGCAATGCCAAGAGCTTTGACAAGGTCGTCCGGCGAGATGGGAGGCCAGTCGCCATTGATGGTTACCATCAGCACTTTGCCGGCAAACTTGTCGTCAATCGCCGCCATGCCACTGTTGAGCGACAGCACGCAACGACCGAAGGCAGGACGGACCTCAGGATCTCCGGCTCGGAGATCCTCGTTGACCAGCGGAATGATAGTGCTCTTGAGTACAAGGAGTACAGGATGGGGATTTGGGGGAACTCGAGTAGGAATCGAGATTCCAGAGGTGGGGGAGGGGCGGGAGACTGGGGATGAAAAGGTAGCATGAATTTCTAGCATGCGCCAATATGCTGTCGGTGTGCAAGCACACAAAAACACAAGTGGCGCCCACATGTCGGCCTAAGAGTCCTTATTCTTTCTTTTTTGGAGAGCCCGACCTTTTTTTTCCAGGATCTTTTGAGAGCCCGGCCTGAGAGTCATAATTGACCTGTTTGGCATTGCGTTACTACTCGTCCCATATTCAACGACACCTCATTGGCCCAAACAAGTGTACATCATCAAAAAGACACTGAGCTCAAATTATATAACTTGAAAAAAGGAGATATACTCTGAACACTGGAGAATGGTGATGCCCTCATTTAGCCCACCAGTAGTTCGAGACAATAAACAGTTCGAAACAACGATATATACAACATTCAAACACTGACTAGTGACTACTACTGACATAAACAGCAAGACATGATAGTTCATAAGAAGTCTTGCTACACCACCAAAACGCACCCATCTGCAGCGCTCAGACTCTCGTGATCCAGACGAGAATGACATTCTAAACAAAAGCAACTATTACATAGTAAGAGTGACATAGACGAGGATGACCAAATGACAAGGATGCATAACAAAAGAAAGAACTACCCATCCAGAACCAGCAGCAAAGAAAACAAAGTCATTCGAAGAGATGATCCAACACCATCATAATTTGCAGCCCCGCTTCAGCGACCAGTGATCCGGAGACACCAGTACTCCACCCTTTCGATGCAACAACCCAATTACCTATCAACCTGAAGGCTTGAACCACATCACTGCCTGTCGTAATTGAGACATCCAAGGATCAAAGTTAATCCGAATGCCTTTGTCATTCTCACCTTCTTTTGGCTGCATGCTGTATCGTTGACAGTCAGGGGAGTTTGCTCGAGAACTCCTAGGGCTCGCCGTATAGACACAATTTTCCATAGCAAACAGAGCCTCTCTGCCATCAAGGTCCTTGCCAATGGTGATCTCCTGGTTAATTGGATAGTTGAGTCCGAGAAACAAAGAGTGTGAACCAAGGGGTTTACCTGCCTCCAACTAAAAAATCCTAAAGGCCCCAACAAGCTGGTTTCCTGCTCATAGACGTAACAACCACTGTCCGGATACTCACGTATTACACGGTGCTTGTATATAGTGGGTTTTTTGCAATATAACTTTTTCGGCTCATGTGTCCGAATGATCATCAGTGTTTTGCCGTCGTATGATCGAGTGAGGAACCAGTTGTGCTTCCCTGTTTTTGGAAAGGTAGTGTGATTACAAAGGGCAGTAACTGTAGGGACACTGCATCATATCAAAAAGGACATGCATTGTTAATGTAAGATCAACATTGTTCAGAGTATGAGTAGGATAATGCAAGAAACAACATTGATATGTCCCTGTTGGAACTGGGAGGAAAATATAGGGAAATGTATATTGGGTTCGAAAATATAGAAGTGCCATGCATGGTTATACTCATGTTATCTCGCAATCGATTTTTCACAGGAAACTACCATGTCATGCTTGTTATGTAATCATGTTCTATCCTCACAAACTAATTCTTCAAGGTAACTAATAGACTATGCATTGCTATATACTCGTGTTCTGTGGGCAAATTTTTTGTGAGGATATTATTCTAGCCATTGATTGCTGAAGGGCAAATATAGGTATGTACACATGGTAAGCATTGCAGGATTTCACTACTTCCAAATATAGAGTTCTCCGTATGCACATTTACTTCCCTAATGTATGGTTAGATGAAACCAACAATGTGGTGCATGTTTCTACATCATGAAAATGAGGAAACTAACATGGCCATTGATACACACTCATATTTAGTAGTAGTATATAGATTACTGTAAAATAAGGATAATATCCATATATTCCTAACCGTTTGATTATTCAGGGTACAAATTGGCTGTAACGACATGGTCACAATCGTGTGAATTAACTCATTCCAAATATAGCTGATTTACGGCGTCTCTAATACATTGCCATAGTTCTACTCAAATTCTGCTCAAACAGGGATATGCCAATCATCACAAAAAGTTCAAATAGTGTCATGGCGTCATCATTAACATGAGACGGAAACAACTTACACACGCCGTCCCAGCAATACGTGGTGCCATCTGCTTTGTCGATCGCGTAGATGATGGCATTGTGTTTAATAGCATCACAGAAGTGTGTATCAGCTTTGACGATGATCCACTGCGAGCCGAGTTGTCTCCAGCTAAAGAAGGCACCAGCGTAAAGATAGGCGAGTCCGCGGTCGAACAAGGCAATTAGCTTGAAGTCTTCGTTATTCGCATGTCGTGTGGGCACTTGGAAGATTACAATCTTCTGCAAAACAAGGTCCATCCAACTGACATAGTAATCTAGATGACTTGGACCGCGATGGTAATACTCTATATAATCCAACGGAGGAAGGATAATCTCATGGGAGGTCTGGAAGTTCACGAGCACCAACGTTAGATGATGGCCGTGTGTGTCGGATTTCGGGTTCCGGCAGACCCTTGAGGTTCGAACTCTGGGGTGCGCGCGTAGATCTCTCCCCTACCAACTCACGTCTCGAAGCCTCGCAAGGAATCTAAGCTAGAAATATGAACACACAAGAGATACAAGGTTTATACTGGTTCAGGCCACCATTGTGGTGTAATACCCTACTCGAGTGTGTGGTGTGGTGGATTGCCTCAGGGGCTGATGAAGAACAATACAAGGGGAGAACAACCTCGCGAGGGATGTTCTTAAGCTGGTGCGATGAACTACTTGGGTGAGCTCAGTCGCTTCTCTCCCTGTAGTCAACCCAAAATCTCCTCTCCTCTACTCTGTGGTGGCTAGCTCTATTTATAGAGGCCCTGGGCCTCTTCCCAAATAATGAGCGGGAAGGGCGCCAACAATTGGCCATTTTGAAGGGGAACATCTAGTACACTTATCCTGACCAAAGTTGGTCTTCGACTGCCAAAGACTCTGACGGTGACGCCGTCCTGGGCTCCACGGTGACCTCCATCCTGCCGCTCTGCTGGTCTTGGTCTCGTTGCACCGAAACAGTAACCTTTGCCTGATGCCTTGGCCTGCGCTTGCCCCCTTTGCACCAAAGGGGAAACAAGGACACTACGCAGGCCGGCGCCTGCCTGGCGCCCGCCTGGTCTCGATCGTCATGGCTTGCATCACGGGCACCTCGTGAGGTACCCTGCCTTGATCTCTCCGCCTCCTCGCGAGCCCGCATGATGAGGCTGCTCCTGAGGAAGCTTTCTGTCGTCCGCCCGCGAGGCTGGACCCCTCGCGAGGGTCTTGAGCTTGAGCTGATGAAGCTGGGATGCACTGGGCCTCCGCTTGAGCCACGCCGCAGGCCACAGGCAGGCAAGTCTGGGGACCCCCGTTCCCAGAACGCCGACAGTAGCCCCCGGGCCGAAGGCGCGCCCAGACTTGGCTTAGCAGAGAAGCGAAGGGGCAAGTGCGAAGCGCCGCGGGCCCCAATAGCCTGTGGCCTTGGGCGCCACGTGGCGATTGATTGGATGTGGGCGTCCCCGCTTCCCCATGATGCCTCGGCAACTGCACAACTTGACAAATCCCTGCATGCAAAAATGGATCATGATTACCTGAGATCGTGGTGGCCGACGGTTGGCCTCCTCCGGACTATAAGTACGGGCGGGCGAGAGCCCCCGCTGTCCATCCCTTCCTGCTACTCCCTTTCTTCTTCATCTCTCCCCCTCGGCTCGTTGTGCTTCATGGCGCCCATGAAGAGGTTTTCAGCCATGGAGAAGGGGAAGGCACGCCGGGAGGGGCCTGCCTCTCCCCCAGCCAAGCGCGGCCGGGGCCGCCCTCGCAAGTATCCCGCGAATCTCGCGGAGACTGCCCGAGGCCTCGGCGAAGGCCACTTGATCGGGGGGGGGGGGACGCGCTGTGGCCGCGCGGCCCCCCCACCCTCGGTTCCATTCTGCGGAGGTGCTGCCGAAGTTTGTCGTCTGGTCGGAGGATCCGGCCGGTACCTGGCTTCAGCTCACTCACTTCTTCGCCGGCGAGCTTCCAGCTGGTGCCACGAGCGGACTCTGGCTCCAAGCGGACGGTTGCTGCAACAGGGTCTCTTGGGTGGCGGTGGAAGTTTCCGTGGCCGGGAACGTGGCGCTGACCTACGGCTGCTAGACGTTTGCCCGCGCGTGTGGTCTTGGTGAGCGATGCACTCTCCACTTCAAGTTCGATGGCGATGCCACCCTCTTCATGAGGGTGTTCGGAGGAGATGGCCACCGCGCTGGGTGCTGCCCCGAAGGTCACGACAGCGGCTGCCCGCTCATTCTTGGCGACGGCGGCGGTGAAGACGAGGTCGGGCATGCGCCCAGTGGCGCCCGCAGCTATTCATGCTTTGGCGACTCCCCTTCCGACGGCAGCTCCTCCAGCGGCGTTCGTGATCAGCCACTGCACTGTCGCGCTTGCTTCGAGGGGGGAGGTAGATCTTCCCACCGCCGCGCCAAGGTGAAGCGTGAAGAGGAGACCGCTTGAGCTCTGGAAGATGGCACAGATCTTCTTCTTAGTGCTGTAGACGGTCGAGCCGCGCCTATTTTGTTTCACCTGCATAGAGAGAAGTATGGAGCCCCGCGGGGGCGTGCTAGACTTATTGCTTTTAATTATCATGTTGTTCCTACTATTTTCATGCCATGCTATGGTGTTGTCTGCTCGCGCGTCGGAACAACTTAGCTCGGTAGGAGAGATTCGTTCTGGCGCCAGCCTCGGGAGGCTTCGGCCGGAGGCCTTGTCATGGGTCTTCGAGGCCTGCAAGAAGAAACTTGCCGGAGGGTTAGGTCTCAGTCCCCGGTCACGGGGGTGACGAGCTCGAGCCCGGTGTTTGTGTCGTGATGCCTGTGGGGCATTGACTGGGAGGAGTGCTCTCGTAGCGAACCTAAGTCGAGGAATCTCACAAAACTAAACGAGGTGACGCTCGCGAGGGTGCCCCCGCAGCCTCCCTCGCGAGGGTTGCGAAAGGAAAGCAAGTTCAAGCGAAAGGCAAAGACGGAAAACACGGGTTGGGCGCCGCATAGAACTGAAAGCAACTCCAACTAAAGCTTCAAAACAAAGAAGAACTAACCAACTGCAGAAAGCAAATGAAAAGCCGCGTCCGGCACCTAATCTAGTGTTCGACATCTTCTCACCAGCGCGGAGCTAAGTGCTGCCGCTGGGCGTGGGCGGGAGCCCCCGAGGCCTAGGGGCGGCACTCTGGAGACTCTGGGGCGTGTACAACCCCACTCATTATTACGTGAGAGTGTCACGGGCGGCGAGCTTCACAGGCATTGGCCTTCTTCACAGGCACCGGGCCTTTTCTTGAAAAAGGTAGGGGGAGCGATTTTCACAGGCATTGGCCTTCTTCACAGGCACCGGGCCT
>NC_041389.1:355369487-355374776 GCF_002162155.2 Triticum dicoccoides
AGCGAGCTTCACAGGCATTGGCCTTCTTCACAGGCACCGGGCCTTTTCCCAAAGCGGCAAGCTTCACAGGCATTGGCCTTCTTCACAGGCTCCAGGCCTTTTCCATAGGCACGCTCAAGGGTAGAACCTCCGGAGGTGTTGAATGTTCCACGCGTTCGGAATGGGCACCCCCTCCTGGGTCTCCAAGCGCGTGGAGCCGGGCCTGGAAACATGAACAACCTTGAATGGGCCCTCCCACATGGGAAAGAGCTTGTGTAGCCCCTCTGTCGGATTTCGGGTTCTGGCAGACCCTCTAGATTCGAACACTGGGGTGCGCGCGGAGATTTCACCCACTACCTACCTGCACCTCACCGCCTCGCTATGATCTAAGCAATCAAAGGAACAACACAAGTGGCACAGGGTTTATACTGGTTCAGGCCACCATTGTGGTGTAATACCCTACGCCAATGTGTGGTGTGGTGGATTGCCTCTTGGGCTGATGATGAACAATACAAGGAAGAATAGCCTCGCGAGGGTCTGTTCTTGGCTGGTGCGATGAACTGCTAGGGGGAGTTCAGTCGCTCTTTTTACTGGTTTCCTGATGATGATATGATGCCTCTACCTTGCGGGTGGCTAGTCCTATTTATAGGCAAAGGCCCTGGGCCTCTTCCCAAATATTGAGCGGGAAGGGCACCAACAATTGGCCATTTTGAAGGGGAACATCTAGTACACTTATCCTGACTAAAGTTGGTCCTCGCGTGTCAAAGGCTCTGACGATGACGCCGGCTTGGGCTCCACAATGACTTCCTTCCTGCCGTTGTGACGGTCTTGGTCTTGTTGCACCGAAATGGGTGCCTTTGCTTGATGCTCTCGCATGCGCTTGCCCCCTTTGCACCAAAGAGGAAAGGAGGACACTGCACGGGCTGGCGCCCGCCTGGCGCCCTTGGTCGTCATGGCTTGCGTCATGGGCACCTCGTGAGGTACCCCGCCTTGATCTCTCTGCCTCCTCACGAGCCAGCCTGACGAGGCCGTGCCTGAGGAAGCTCCCTGTCGTCCGCCCTGCGAGGCTTGGCCCCATGCGTGGGTCTTGAGCTCGTGCTGATGAAGATGGGCCTCGCTGGGCCGCCCCTTGAGCCACGCCGCAGGCCGCAGGCAGGCAAGTCTGGGGACCCCCATTCCCAGAATGCCGACAGTAGCCCCCGGGCCCAAGGCACGCCCGGACTTGGCTGAGCAGAGAAGCGAAGGGGCAAGTGCGAAGCGTCGTGGGCCCTAATAGCCTGCGACCTCGGGTGCCGTGTGGTGGTCGGTTGGTCGTGGGTGCCTCAGCAACTGCGTGAATCGACAAAAGAGCGGCATCTGCCTAGGCTTTGCTTCCCTTGCTTCCTCCGGTCATTGCCCAGATCCCCTTTCTTGCGCCCTTCCTTTCTGCCTCCGAAATCTTTAGATCTACTTCGACCGCGCGCCCTAGCAAGACATGGCGCCTCGCCAGACCCCAGCCAAAGCTTGGTACTCACCCGCCTTGGACTCGCCAAACGTGTCGGAGACGAGCCTTGCCCGGGTGCGCCGGATGGTGGTGGCGCAAGGCATCGACGGGGCAAAGGTGTTCAAGGCCGGCTCCGCCCTTCCTGAGGGCCAAGGGAGCACCTTCTATCCGCTCTTTGTAAGCGCCATTGCTGCCGGTCTAGTGCCTCCCTTTTCTGAGTTTTTCTTCTCTGTCCTCCGCCATTACAACCTGCAAGCTCTGCATCTCCACCCTAACTCTATTATTCTTCTAGCAATCTTCGCCTACTATAGTGAGGCTCACGTCAGAGCGCATCCTTCAGTGGCCTTGCTGCGCCACTACTTCTCCCTCCGGCCCTCTCGTGGTCCCATCTCCGCGTGCACGAGCTTTGTCACGTATGGCGGCTCCAACGCTATCTCGAAGCCCGGGAAGAGGATTGAGGGCTTCAGGAGCAAGTGGGTCATGGTAGATGCTGGGCGCATCCACCCTCGGTTGATTCTGCCCATGGAGCAGCCCACGAGCTCCGATGATTGGTATCGCGTGGAACTCATGGACCCCCACGTGAAGCCTGTGTTGGAGAATATGGACGCGGATCTGAGGCCGGGTAACATGGCGGCGGCGAAGCTGACTGGTGCGTCGCTCCTGAGGGAGTTCCTGGATCACCAGGTGGCCCCACTTCGTAAGTACTCGCTTCCGCTATGGAGGCCCCACCCGAGCCCCGCAGTCTTGGCCGACGAAGATCTGGCCGCGGTCCTCCAATCTTTGGTCGGAGGAGACGTGGCGAGGCTGGAGGGTGCCCCTGTACCCCTGTTCCTTCAAGATGATTGGGAGCAGGCGGTGGACTCCATGCCCGTCTTCAATGGGGACGGGCCCGTGCCCACGGAGGTTCCCGAGGACCCGGTGGCCCTGGCAACGGTGAACGTGTCCTCCAGCGACTCCAGCGAAGAGGAGGAAGAAGAGGAGCGGGAAGGAGGCTCTGACTCTGAGGCTACCGACGAGGAGTCGAGAGCGCCCCTCCCCCGGCACAGCTCCCGCGCTCTCCGCCTCTTGCCGAGCGACGATGAGGATGGCAACGAGCGAGGCGGCGAGAGCTTGCCCCCGATCTGGAAGAAGGACATGACTGGGCTGGTCCCCCTCGGGTCTGCCTCGGCTCCGAGGCGACCCGCAGACGTGCCTCCTGCTTCTGAGCCTCTCGAGGCAGATCCCTGCAGCCGACTCTCGGGCTTCAAGTACGGTCGGAGGTTGCTCGAGCTCACGAGCGATGACCAGTAAGTGCTTGATTCTTGTTTTATTCCCTGTTTCGTCGCTGAGGCTTGACGTCCGTATCTCTTGGCTAGGCTGGCGCCTGCGGCGAAGAAGCTGAAGGGTGCTCCTGAGGTTCCGTCCGGGGCAGCCCCTCTGCCCATGAAAGGAGGTGGCTGCAAGGCACGGGCCTCTCCTGCCCGGTCGTCCTCGCGAGGCCTGGTGGAGCTGGCTGGGGCGAGCTCAGACCCCATGGCCCAAGCGACTCCTGAGGTATCCTTGCCTGACGCCACTGCCACCGCTGTTGGGGCGCAGCAGGTCCCGCCTCAGGATACTATGGTTATGCTGCCGTCCTCTCCTCCTACTCCACCAACTGCTGTCTCTTCGACTCCTCCCGCTGTCCTGGATTGTGCTGCTACTGAACTGGACCGGCTGCAGCAAGATCTTCTGGGCGCCGACCCTCGCTTGGTGGCCGGGCACTTGGAGCTAGCTTCTGGCTGGATTCGCTCTGACGCTTCGATTCGAGTGGCGCTGGTTCAGGTCTCGACGGCCTGCGACAAGGAGAAGCAGGCCGTCCTTGGGGCGAAGGCCGCTTGCGACGCCGCCTTGGGGGAGGCGGCTGATGCTCGAGGTCGCTGCAAGGCGCTGGAGAGCAAGCTGCAGGGCCTACGGGACCTGCTTGCCAAGGAGGTCCGCATCCGCCAAGAGAAGGAGGAAGACATGAAGGCTCGTGAGGCGGCCGTCAAGGACCAAGATGCCAAGCTTAACAAGCGCCGTGAATGCCTGGGCGCACTGGAGCAGGAGTTGGAGGTGTGGAAGGTCGAGCTGGATGGCAAGGCGCGGGTCCTTGCCAAGGACCGCGGGGCCTTCACGGAGATGGAGGTGAAGGCTCGCACCTTGCTGAGATCGCTTTACGACAGCGGCCTGGAAAGCCCGCTGGCTGGCACCGAGGACGGCCCCACCAAGCTGCTCCCCTTCCTGGTCCGTGCTCTTGAAGATGTCACCCTTGGCCTTGGCCCTACGACTGAGGCCGAGGCGCGTGTCCTGTCTTCTACAGCACTGACGCATGTCCTTACCCACGTCTACCTTCGCGATCCCAACGTCGACCTCGACAACCTGCTGGAGCCAGCGACCGGCGAGCTTGCCGCTGCCGCCGCTGAGGCCGTGAAGGGTCGTGCGGAGGCTCTGCTGTCGAAGTTCCGGGCCTTCAGCACCAAGCTGAAGCGAGGCGCTGCCGGTTCTGCGGCTTCACGAGGCAAACCCGCTCCGCGCAGCTCCGCCACCAACAAATGACTCCGTTGTGGCTCCTACCCTGCTTTCAGCTCCTGCAACATGCATCATGCCTCAGGGGAGGCGTTTAAACTTGTGTTTGGTGTCGTGATAACAGTTATGGACTGTAATATTTGCTTTTGAATTCCTTGAGATTTGCGCTCTTCCTACTTGCTTATGTTCTACGCCGGCAGAGCCCGGCCCCGCGCATACCTCAGCCGCCGTTGGCCCCGACCGGAAACCAGGACGAGACCAAGGAGTGAGGGGCTACGTGACAAGTTAGGCTCCTGAGTCGCGATGCTCAGGAGTCCCCCTTGGCGCATGAACAACAAGTAGGGAGGTGAGATGTGGGGGTGAATCTACCGTTCTACGTCTGCAGAGCCCGGCCCCGCACATACCTCAACCGCTGTTAGCCTTTCAGAACTAAGGAGTGAGGGGCTACGTGACCAGTTAGGCTCCTGAGTCGCGATGCTCAAGAGTCCCCCTTGACGCTCAAACGACCTTCATACCTTGGCTCCGCTCGGGGAGGGACGCGCGACGAACCAGGCCTGAGGGGCCTGGCTGGGTGGCGTGCATCTGGGCATGACCCAGGCACAACCCCCCGTGCCCAGCCCCCTCGTGCGGCACTCCCGAGGGGAGGCGTTGCGATGAGGCCGGACACTGAGCTCTGGGCTCCCTGAGGTTGATGCAGCCGGGGGCCACCCTCAGTTGTTTATCACCAGCGTGGAGCATAGCGCTTCCGTATGTGTACGGGCATAGCCACTCCTTGGCAGCGTCGTTAGCCAGCACGGAGCATGGTGCTTCCACTGGTGCATGGGAGGGGGCTCCCCTCTGGGAGGAGCCCCCGGGGCGTGTACAGCCCCGCCCTGACACGTGGATGGCACGACAGGGCTTGAGGAGTTGTATCTAGGCACCCATGAGCCAGCGCGGGACTCACGGGGCCCTACCTCAAGGAGGGTTGCGCCTGGCACTGGGCCTTAACTTGTGATGTGTTCCTGCAAATTTGGCTAGATGCCGACGCTCTACGTCCTCGGGTCCCGGCCCTCGAGCGGGTCTCAGCCGTTGCTGGTTTGCCAGGTCGCGATGTCGTGGACAAAGCCAGAGGGTGAGGGCTAGAGAGCCAGTAGGAGCCCTGAGTCACGATGCTCAGGTACCCCCCCTTTAACGTGCAAGCTTGGTTAGATGTCGACGCTCTACGTCCTCGGGTCCCGGCCCTCGAGCGGGTCTCAGCCGTCGTTGGTTTGCTAGGTCGTGATGCCGTGGACAAAGCCAGAGGGTGATGGCTGGAGAGCCAGTAG
>NC_041389.1:355374931-355386906 GCF_002162155.2 Triticum dicoccoides
CGGGTCTCAGCCGTCGCTCGTTTGCCAGGTCGTGATGCCGTGGACAAAGCCAGAGGGTGAGGGTTGGAGAGCCAGTAGGAGCCCTGAGTCGGGATGCTCAGGTACCCCCCCTTTAACGTGCAAGCTTGGTTAGATGTCGAGGCTCTACGTCCTCGGGTCCCGGCCCTCGAGCGGGTCTCAGCCGTCACTGGTTTGCCAGGTCGCGATGCCGTGGACAAAGCTAGAGGCTGAGGGCTGGAGAGCCAGTAGGATCCCTGAGTCGCGATGCTCAGGTACCCCCCTTTAACGTGCAAGCGGCCGGCATGAAGGAAGAAAAGGTGCCGTGGACAGGCATCAAATAACAAGCATGATGGGTTGAACGCATGGCCTGAAAATAAACGCAAGAGGGGTACATGCCGCTGGGTCTGGCCCGAGCGACTTGGGGATGATGCAGCCCGAAGGGCGCCCCCAACAAAGTAAGCTAGGAACATAAAGTAAAAAAGGGGATACATGCCGCAGGGACGGACCCACGCGGCCTGGGAATAATGCAGCCATGGGGGCGCTCCCAGCTGGAAACAAAACTTGAAGGATGCCACCTGATAGCGTTGAAGACGAAGGGATGTTGGGGTAGTGGACGTCGTGGGCTGCGGAAGCCGATCTTCATGAGCCCCCAGGCCCGGGAGCCTCGGGAGGCTCCGGAGGCGCTGGTGGCTCCTCGCGGGCCATCTCCATCTCTGCTAGGACTACGGAACGCCTGGCCTCCTGAGCCTCCAGGATGCTCCTCATGAGGCGCTGACGCACAACAGCCATGTTCGGCAAGCCATAGGGCATGCGAATGTAGCTGTGGGGAGGGCCTTCACAGCGCCCCACACGTGAGGGCCAGAAGCGCTCATGAGAGGCGTCTCGGTTGAGCCCTGGGATGTTGATGCAGACGCACAACCCACCATCCTCACCTGGATGGGGAGCTGCGGTGGGTAAGCGGCGGCTGCCACTCATGACTCTTGACTCCTGCAACTCCTGTGTGATCTGACTGACGAACTCCTGAGGGTTTGGCCCTCCTTGCCTTGCTCCTTCCCGAGGGAACGTGCTCTGAAACATGCCTCCAAGTGGTGCCCAAGCGCCTCCCTCGTGACCTTAGCAAGGTCGATGGCCCCCCAGGAGGGAGCCCCCGAGCCTTGCTTGAGGAGGGCGCCAAGCGCGCCTTCCTATGCGACAGAAGGAGGTGCCCCCTGAGCAGGCGCAGACCCTGAGGGCCTAGCTCCTGAGGGGTCGGGCCTGGCGATGTCTTCTTCTTCTTGGGAGCAGTCTCAGGGAGCCTCCCGCTCCCGCAATCTGGGTCTTCAAGTGATGCGGCCTGAAAAGCTCGCTCCAGGGAGCACACTGCGTCTATTTCTTCACAGGGCACCGTGATGACTCCGCCACTTCCTGGCATCTTGAGGACGTTGTAGCTGTGATGAGTCATGGCCATGAACTTGGCGAGGGCTGGGTACTCGAGGATGGTGTTGTATGGCAGGGGAATGTGGGCGACGTCGAAGTCGATGAGCTCGGTGCGGTAGTTGTTGCGCGCCCCGAAGGTGACAGGGAGGCAGATCTGCCCAATTGGAACCGTGGAGCCATCAGTGACTCCGGAGAAAGGCTTGGTTGGCTGAAGCTGATCGTAAGGCACTTGGAGATTGTTGAATGTCTCTACGGACAGGACGTTGAGCCCTGCTCCGCCGTCAATGAGGGTCCTGGTGACTTGCACGTTGCTGATGACTGGGGAGCAAAGCATCGGGAGGACTCCGTCTGTGGCCGCGCACTTGAGCTGATCCGCTGAGCTAAACGTGATGGCGCCCGCCGACCACCTGAGGGGGCGCGTGGCTTCGAGCTTGGGGAGGACTGCATTCACTTCGCGGGCGAACTGCTTGAAGATGCGTTGAGAGGCTGGGGCTTGAGATCTGCCCAGGATGCAGGCGATCGCGCGCGGCTCCTGGAAGCCCCCAGCCCCCTCGTCCTGATGATGGCCCTCGTTTCTCCTTGGCTGCAGCGACAGTGGAGGGAGGCCTGCGTTTCCTTGTGGACGATCCTCGTGAGGCTGATCCCTCCAGTCTCCCTCGCGAGGCTGATCCTGCCAGTGATCCTCGCGAGGTCGGTTGCGCCACCCTTGGCGAGGGCCGCGGTCTTCCCAGCGTCCTGCGTTCCTTCCTCCTCCTCGGCCTCAGCCTCGATCATTGCGGTCGGGGCATCGGCCGATCCTCCCTTCTCGCACGGCCCGGAGCTCTTGACATTCGTTGTTTTTGTGGGTGTGGAGGTCGTGGTACACACAGTACGTGCTGCCTTTGAAAGACTCGGGCTGATCTCTGCCCCGCTTGGTGTCTGGTTCTGCCGCAAGCACGGCAGCCCCCTTGCGCTTCACGTCCTTGGCCTTGGATTTCTTCTCTTCTGGGTCTGCGGCTGGCAGCTCGAGGAGGGAAAGGCGCCCTTCCTCAGCCCTAGTGCACTTGGTCGCCAAGTTGAACAGCTCCAAGGAAGTGCACAAATCTTCATGCATCGCCAGCTCCTCCTTCATCTTGATGTCACGCACACCATCGGAGAAGGCTGAGATGATGGATTCCTCGGTCACCTTGGGAATCTTGAGGCGTGCATTGTTGAAGCGCTGGATGTACTTCTGCAGGGTCTCCCCTGGTTGCTGCTTGATGCAGCGCATGTCACTCACGGCGGGTGGCCGGTCGCGAGTACCTTGGAAGTTGGAGATGAAACGGGTGCGCATCTCGTCCCAGGAGGAGATCGTGCCAGGAGCCAGGTGCAGGCCCCGTCCTTGAGTGCCATGGGAAACCAGTTCACCATGACCTTCTCGTCCCTGTTGGTGGCTTCGATGCCCAGCTCGTAGAGCTGGAGGAACTCCGCAGGGTCGGCCATGCCGTCGTAGCGAGGAGTCAGGTCTGGCTTGAACTTGGAGGGCCACGCGACGCTGCGCAGCTCAGTGGTGAAGGCGAGGCAGCCTGCTGTGTCCACGGGAGGCCTTTGGTGACGAAGATCTCGGTCTTGCGGGTCCCCATGCACTGCAACTGGGAGGAGCGCGGGGTCTTGGCGTGCTGGAACAGGAGCATGGTCGCGACGGGCCGGAGCAGGGAGCACTCGGGCAGCTTCTTGGGGGCGAGGGACCTCTTGGCAGCCCCGCTCTTGCTGCGCTGGCGCTGGACGGAGTGGGTTCCGCCCAGGGGCCACGCACCTTGGGGCCAGGGCGCCTTCTTGAGGGGGAGGCGACAGAGGCGCCCCCGGAGCTTCATTGCTCGCGCAGGGCGGGGCGCGGTGCAGCGAGAAGGACGGAGTGGGGGAGCCCCCTGCGGTGCGGACGAGCTCCGCGACGCGGTTGAGCCACTCTTCGTAGACGTCGTCGACTGGGCGGTAGCGCAGGAGCTCATTTGCCGCGATGACCGCAGCTCGAGCCTCCATGGCCACGCGGGGTGCGCGGGACGAAGAACCAGCCGGGGCGAGCGAGGGAGTAGCAGTGCAGCCGTCTCGCCTCATGGACGGATGTTTGGACGATGTTTGCTTCTCGTTCCCCGCCGGGCTGGTGGCGGCGTTGACGGCAGGCGATGGGGAACGGCAGGGGTGGCCGCCGACGGGGGCCGTCTGGGCGACGCGGGAAGCGAGAGCGGCTCGGCGCTCGGCGCGGGCCCGACGAGCGTCTGACGTGGATGCGATGGTCGGTGAAGAACAGGGCGGCGGAAGACGAATTCCGGCGCACCCCTACCTGGCGCGCCAAATGTTGGATTTCGGGTTCTGGCAGACCCTCTAGATTCGAACACTGGGGTGCGCGCAGAGATTTCTCCCACTACCTACCTGCACCTCACCGCCTCGCTATGATATAAGCAATCAAAGGAACAACACAAGAGACACATCGTTTATACTGGTTCAGTCCACCATTGTGGTGTAATACCCTACTCCAGTGTGTGGTGTGGTGGATTGCCTCTTGGGCTGATGATGAACAATACAAGGAAGAACAGCCTCGCGAGGGTCTGTTCTTGGCTGGTGCGATGAACTGCTAGGGGGAGTTCAGTCGCTCTTTTTACTGGTTTCCTGATGATGATATGATGCCTCTACCTTGCGGGTGGCTAGTCCTATTTATAGGCAAAGGCCCTGGGCCTCTTCCCAAATATTGAGCGGGAAGGGCACCAACAATTGGCCATTTTGAAGGGGAACATCTAGTACACTTATCCTGACTAAAGTTGGTCCTCGCCTGTCAAAGGCTCTGACGATGACGCCGGCTTGGGCTCCACAATGACTTCCTTCCTGCCGTTGCGACGGTCTTGGTCTTGTTGCACCGAAATGGGTGCCTTTGCTTGATGCTCTCGCCTGCGCTTGCCCCCTTTGCACCAAAGAGGAAAGGAGGACACTGCACGGGCTGGCGCCCGCCTGGCGCCCTTGGTCGTCATGGCTTGCGTCATGGGCACCTCGTGAGGTACCCCGCCTTGATCCCTCCGCCTCTCGCAAGCCAGCCTGACGAGGCCGTGCCTGAGGAAGCTCCCTGTCGTCCGCGCCGCGAGGCTTGGCCCCTCACGAGGGTCTTGAGCTCGTGCTAATGAAGATGGGCCTCGCTGGGCCGCCCCTTGAGCCACGCCACAGGCAGTCAAGTCTGGGGACCCCCGTTCCCAGAACGCCGACACCCTCCCTAGAGAGGACCCATCGGAGCATGAGGTCCCCTACCTCAAGAGTCCTGGGGCGGATGTTGCGGTAGTGGTATCATCGCAGCGCCTGTTGATATCTTGCCGCCCGCAGCGCGGCCTCTCGACGGCGTTCCTCCCCCAGCACGAGATCCGTCCCCCGCATGGCGTCCTGCTGCGCCTTGTTGAACGCCAGGACCTGCGCGGAACGACGCCTGGCCTCATGAGGGAGGACGGCCTCAGCTCCGTAGACGAGGAAGAACGGGGTTTCACCAGTCGACTTGGTCGCGGTCATGCGGATAGACCACTGCACAGACTGGAGCTCGTCGTACCAGCCCCTGCCGCAGGCCTCCAGGTTCTTCTTGAAGGTCTTGGTTTTGAGGCCCCTCAGGACCTCCTCGTTGGCTCGCTTAGCCTGGCCGTTGCTCCGAGGGTGTGCTACGGAAGCGTAAAATATCTGCGTTCCAAGGTTAGCACAATACATTTTGAAGAGAATGCTGGTGAATTGCGAACCGTTGTCGGTGATGATGCGGTTAGGCACCCCGAATCGGCTCACGAGGCCTCTGATAAACTTGACTGCAGAGCCCGCTGGGATGGTGCGGATGGCTTCCACCTCAGTCTACTTGGTGAACTTGTCCACGGCAACGTAGAGGTAGCGATAGCCCCCTGGCGCCTGAGGCAACGGGCCCAGAATGTCCAGCCCCCAAACTGTGAATGGCCATGAGAGGGGTATGGTCTGCAGGCCCTGCGCCGGCTGATGGATCTATTTGGCGTGGAATTGGCAGGCTTCACAAGCCTTCGCCAGCTCGACGGCGTCATTGAGTGCCGTGGGCCAATAGAACCCGCTGCGGAATGCCTTGCCGACGAGGGTCCGTGATGATGAGTGGTGCCCACAGTCTCCACCGTGTATGTCTGCCAACAGCTCCTTCCCCTGCTCTCTGGAAATGCAACGCAGGGACACGTCGTTTGGTCGCTTCCGGTAGAGCTCTCCATCTTGGATATAGTAGGCCGTGGCCTGCCGCGCCATGTGCTCCGCATCCTCCTCCTTCTCCGGCAGGGTACCTTGCATAAAGTAGTCCTTGAACTCTAGGGTCCAACATCCCTCGTGAGGTTCCGGCGCCAGGAGCAAGCGTACCCCTGGGGTCGGGCCACAGGCCGGGGCTCCCGAGGCAGGCGGCTGAGGGAGTTCCTCCCTAGGCTGTGTTGTGCTTGATAGTGACGGCACTGCCGAGGGTTTGAAGAGTCGCTCCTCGAAGATGCTAGGCTCCTGAGGCAGCCGCCTGGAAGCCCTCTTGGCAATGTCATCAGCCTCTTGATTGGTGTCGCGAGGCACGTGTTGCAACTCCAGCCCCCAAAACTGTTTCTCCATCCTGCGGACCTCCGCGAGATATGCTTCCATGTGCTCGTCCTTCGGCTCATATACTTTGTTGGAGAAGTTGATGAGGAGTTGTGAATCGCCCTTCATGATAAGGTGCTTTACCCCCAAGGCGACTGCAGCTTCCAAGCCCGCTATCAGGCCTTCGTACTCTGCTATGTTGTTGGAGACCTTCTCTCCATGCTGGAAGCAAAGCTGCAGAACATAGTAGAGCTTGTCCTGAGTGGGGGATATGAGCACTGCGCCAGCCCCTGCGCCCTGTCGCGAGAACGCTCCATCGAAGTACATGACCCAGCCATCCGACGCTTCACTTCCCGGGGAGAGCGACCGGTCCTCACCCGTTTTGAGCCCCGGTGCCTCTGTCCACTCCGCCATGAAATTTGCAAGCGCGCCTCCCTTGATGACCCTGGTCGTGCTGAATTCTAGATGAAATGCTTGTAGTTCAATGTTCCATTCAGCAACCCTCCCAGCTGAGTTGGGGCTCCTGAGTACCCTTTCCAAGGGGTATGCTGAGATGACCTTGATGGGATGGCCCTGAAAGTAGTGCCGCAGTTTTCGCGAGGCCACTAATAGTGCGAGGATGGGCTTTTGGGGCATGGGGTACCATGCCCTTGCGTCCTGTAGCACCGTGCTGACGAAGTAGATAGGGTGCTCGACGAGGTTGAGGGTGCTGGCGCCGCTCCCATCCTTCGGGGGTTGAGGTGCCTCCTGAGGCGACGGAGCCCCCAGCGCTAGGTCACCTGGAGAGGCCTCTTCTGCTCTAAGTGCGCTCCCATGCTGAGGTTGATCCCTTTCTGGTGAGGTCATGGTCTCCGCGAGGCCTTCTTGGCCTCGCTCTGCTTCGGATGGGGCGACGGCTACGTCCTTGGTCCATCGCTCCTCTCTAACTGCCACAAGGGCTGAGCTGGCGGAATAGGGGGTGGCTGCAAGGTAAAGCACCAGTGGCTCCTGAGGCCGCAGAGCCACCATAACCGGAGGGCTGGTAAGGTACTTCTTGAGATCTTTGAATGCCCTGTCGGCCTCTTCAATCCACTCGAACGGGCCCTTCTTCTTCTTTAATTTGAAGAAGGGTAGTGCCCATTCCCCCAACTTGGAGATGAAGCGTCCTAGTGCCGTTACACTCCTGGTGAGCTTCTGCATTTCCCTGAGGGTCTTCGGCGGGCTCATATCTTCGACTGCCTTGACCTTCTCTGGGTTGGCTTCGATGCCCCTGTGGGACACGAGGAAGCCCAAGGGCTTGCCCGAAGGGACCCCAAATACGCACTTCTCCGGATTGAGCCGCAGATCTACCTCACGGAGGCTCATGAAGGTTTCTTCCAGGTCCTGTATCAGTGTTTTCGCCTCCCGAGACTTCACCATAATGTCATCGACATAAGCTTCAGCGTTTCTCCCGAGCTGCCGGCCCAAAGCAATGTGCATCAGCCGCTGAAAGATCGCTCCTGCGTTGCGCAGCCCAAATGGCATGCAGGTGTAACAGTACACTCTGCATGGGGTGAGGAAAGTCGTTTTCTCCACGTCTTCTACTGCCATCGTGATCTGGTGATAGCCCGAGAAGGCATCCACGAAGCACAGCAGGTCACACTCAGCGGTAGAATCATTGATCTGGTCGATGCGAGGAAGCGGAAATGGATCTTGCGGGCAGGCCTTGTTGAGGTTGGTGAAGTCGACACGCATGCGTTCCTTTCCTCCCTTCTTTGGCATGACAACCGGGTCGGCTAACCAATCTGGGTAGCGGACCTCGCGGATGACCCCTACTGCCTCTAATTTGCGGATCTCTTGGACGATGAAAGCTTGCTTCTCCGTTGACTGTCGCCTTGCCTTCTGCTTCACGGGGCGCACGTTTGGGCATACGTTGAGATGGTGTTCTATCACATCCCTTGGGACCCCTGCCAGCTGATCAGGCTCCCATGCAAACACCTCCTTGTTAGCGCGCAGGAACCTGACCAAGGCCTCCTCCTGCGTGGACTCGAGGTTAGCGCCTATGGTGAAGGCGGCGCCAGCGGATCCATCTTCGTCGACTGGCACCTGCTTGGTCTCCGCCTTGTCTTGGCTAAATAGCTGTTTCTTCTTAGCTGGTGCAGCCCCCTTGGGATCGAGGACATCTGTGCTAGTGGGCTGCGCCACCACGGCCGTCTTGAAAGCAAGCTTGAGCGCCTGCAACGCATCCCCGGTGTCTCCGGACATGGTAAGGACGCCGTTGCTCCCGGGCATCTTCATGAGGTTGTATGCTGGGTGGGTTGCTGTCATGAACTGGGCCAAGGCTGGGTAGCCGAGGATGGCATTGTACGGGAGGCTGATAGGGGCGAAGGCGAAGTCGATCAGCTCTGTGCAGAAGTTGTCGTGAGTGCCGAAGGTCACCGGGAGGCGGATCTACCCCAAGGAGGCGGTGGAACCACCTCCTACGCCCGAGAAGGGCCTGCTGGGCTGAAGCCATTCTAGCGGCACGTGGAGGAGGCTGAAGGCCTCCATCGAGAGCATGTTGAGGCCGACACCACCATCGACGAGGGTCCTGGTGACGGCTACCTGGCAGATGGTGGGGGTGCAAAGCATCGGGAGCGCACCCGAATAGGCGGAGTTGGAGGGGTGATCATCCGAGCTGAAGGTCAGATCGGCCTTGGGTGCCACCCAGCCCGGGGGGGCTTCTCGGGGCTTGAGGGCGGTGCTGATCTGGCGGGCGAACGACTTGATGTGGCGGCTTGAAGGTGGTGACTGTGATCTGCCCAGGATGGCAGCGACGACTGGGGGTGCCGACGCGGCGTGATGGGCAAGGAAGAGGTCGCGCAACTCTTCCCAGGAGGCCATAGAAGTCCCTGGCAGGTGGAGCAGCCACATGCGCGAGACGCCGGTGAGAGCCATGTGCAGCCAGTTCGCCATGACCTTGTCGTCGCCCCGACCTTGAGGACGGCTTCTTCATACGCCAGTAGGAAGGCCCGCGGGTCGGCCATGCCGTCGTAGCGCGGCGGCATGTCCGGCTTGAACTTGCGTGGCCACTGCACCTGTCGCAAGGCGGGGACCAGGGCTTGGAAACCCTGGTCTCCGCGCTGGCATTGACAGCTGGAGGGGGCGGTGCACTGGCCGCCATGAGCGCAGAGTGCGGTGTCAGTGGGGAACGAGTCGATGGAAGGGATAGCTCTGGTGCACCCCTACCTGGCGTGCCAAATGTCGGATTTCGGGTTCCGGCAGACCCTTGAGGTTCGAACTCTGGGGTGCGCGCGAAGATCTCTCCCCTACCAACTCACGTCTCGAAGCCTCGCAAGGAATCTAAGCTAGAAAGATGAACACACAGGAGACACGAGGTTTATACTGGTTCAGGCCACCATTGTGGTGTAATACCCTACTCGAGTGTGTGGTGTGGTGAATTGCCTTAGGGGCTGATGAAGAACAAAACAAGGGGAGAACAGCCTCGCGAGGGATGTTCTTGAGCTGGTGCGATGAACTGCTTGGGTGAGCTTAGTCGCTTCTCTCCCTCTAGTCTACCCAACATCTCTGTGGTGGCTAGCTCTATTTATAGAGGCCCTGGGCCTCTTCCCAAACAATGAGCGGGAAGGGTGCCAACAATTGGCCATTTTGAAGGGGAACATCTAGTACAGTTATCCTGACCAAAGTTGGTCTTCGACTGCCAAAGACTCTGACGGTGACGCCGTCCTGGGATCCACGGTAACCTCCATCCTACCGCTCCACTAGTCTTGGTCTCGTTGCACCGAAATGGTAACCTTTGCCTGATGCCTTGGCCTGCGCTTGCCCCCTTTGCACCGAAGGTGAAACAAGGACACTGCGCAGGCCGGCGCCCGCCTGGCGGCCGCCTGGTCTCGATCGTCATGGCTTGCATCACAGGCACCTCGCGAGGTACCCTGCCTTAATCTCTCCGCCTCCTCGCGAGCCCACCTGATGAGGTTGCTCCTGAGGAAGCTTCAAGTCGTCCGCCCCACGAGGCTTGGCCCCTCGCGAGGGTCTTGAGCTTGAGCCGATGAAGCTGGGCTGCACTGGGCCTCCACTTGAGCCACGCCGTAGGCCGCAGGCAGGCAAGTCTGGGGACCCCCATTCCCAGAACTCCAACAGTATGCATGTCCCTCGAGCATGCAGCCAACCGCAGGGTGCTCAACATATCCATACACGAATAACAGAGGTCGAGGATGTCACTGGGGAGATTGCTCCAATCGCAGCTCATATGGATGCTGCGCGGTTCGCGTTCGGACATGGTGGAGTTTGGAAGGGGGCGTGATTTACGGGGGAGAAGTATGTCGGTGCTGGAGCAGCTAGCGAGGGAATAGTGGTACTGGGGGAGGCGAGTGAGGTTACAGTACACAGGGGCACAGTGAGATGGAGACGGAGACGGAAACGGAGAAGAAGATGGAGGTGGAGTGGTGCTATGGGAGCGGAGAGGGAGACGAGGCGAGGCGCCAATGTGTTGTACAGCGGCGGTGACAGACTGCACAGTGCACAGGGTGAGGCTGACTTTGGTAACCTGAACACGCCACGTGGACTAGTGTCAGGCGCAGGGTGTTGTCACTTCACTGTGAGGACCGGATGAATAGTATTTTGACCATCAAGTGTACCACAGTTGTACTACTACTACTACTATTACTACTAGTAGTAATAGTAGGAACATGAGTACTCCAGTATTGTATAGAGGAAATAGGTCTCCCGTGCTAGCATGCCTATTCACTTCATCATTCAGGTATCATCCATATTGCGAGAAGAACCAGATTCTCGTGCATGCGCAATCAATGCCCTGCCGTGATGCATGCAGTGGTCGTTCTGGTGCATCAAGGACGGCATGCAGATCATTCCACACATGAGAAGAGGAAAAATGGAAAGGTAGAACGTGGCAGCAGAGGAAGAGAACGCTGGCTAACGAGGCTGGGAGGGGGTCGAGCAGGAAGTTAATGCTCCACGCCTAAAGGTTTTGGGAAAACCTGATTTTCATAAGGTGACTTGTACTCACCTAAACGGAGGGAGTATTCCTTAACCAGAGAATGTTGTGTCTCCCACTCACGCGCTCAAAAAAAGCTACGACACATTTTTTTATCTGTTTGCATAGGTCCCACATATCAGGAAGGATGGGCACGTACACAAACAGGTATGACTCATCAGTCTACCCGCATAGCCTTTTCGTTTAGTCTATCTAGCCGTCTAATCAACTGCCTGCACGCCACTTCTCCCATTTACTTCTCCATCGGGAACCGATTCTCCTCGGCTTCTTCACCTCCCCTTCGTCTTCATTTGCATCCAAACCCCACTGCATTCACATTGTTTTAACCTCTTTAAATAATCATCTACTACTTCAGTTAGACTAGCCATCTAATCCTAATTCTCCAAACCATTGCCCTTCGTTCCAGTGGTTCCAAATGGCGAAAGAGATCGAGATGCATGTTTTTAGCGTCCAACATGTCCTCGTCGAAGGCTCGATGCGCATAGTTGCCACCATCACCGTCCACCCAAGGGTTGTTCGGCAGTGGTTTGGCAGTGTATCCAACTCCCACGAAAAGGCAGAGACGAGGGTCATCGGTCTCGACGCAGAGTACACGGAGCGTGCCCCTGGGAAGATCCAGCGCGCCGCCGTCCTTCAGCTGTGCCTCAAAGATGATGTTTTGGTGTACCACATCATACACTCGTCCTCCATACCAGATGAGCTTCATGATTTCTTGTCTCGGGAGGACGTATACTTCTGTGGGGCAGCCATCGAAGGGGACAAACAGAAGCTGGAGCCGTACAACCTTGATTTGAAAAGCATCGCTGACCTACAAACCAGAATCAAAATTCCTATAGAAGATTGTGCTAAACAGACACTATCCCTATTCGAAGTAGCAAATTTTGTGCTCGGTACAAATCTTCGGAAGGGTGATGAGACGGTGGCATTAAGGTCGTCTGGATGGGAGAATTATCCCTTGACGTACGAGCGGATAAAATATGCTGCCCTCGATGCCCGTGTGAGTTTCGAGATAGCTGCAAGGTCCAAAGAGCTTGTTGTGAAG
>NC_041389.1:355387184-355406177 GCF_002162155.2 Triticum dicoccoides
AAGAAGAAGAAGAAGAAGAAGAAGAAGAAGAAGAAGAAGAAGAAGAAGAAGAAGAAGAAGAAGAAGAAGAAGAAGAAGAAGAAGAAGAAGAAGAAGAAGAAGAAGAAGAAGAAGAAGAAGAAGAAGAAGAAGAAGAAGAAGAAGAAGAAGAAGAAGAAGAAGAAGAAGAAGAAGAAGAAGAAGAAGAAGAAGAAGAAGAAGAAGAAGAAGAAGAAGAAGAAGAAGAAGAAGAAGAAGAAGAAGAAGAAGAAGAAGAAGAAAAAAAATTATTCCCTCTCAGTGTATATTGATATAGATGGACTATTTCGATGGTGTGCATGTCTTTGGAGCAGAGTAGTAGCGTGGGTCCGCTTGACTATAAGGAACTATTTATCCGCATATATAGCTTTCTCTGCTACTCCTTCTAGTGATCGGTATGTAGTGCATGTGTCCGTAGACATGACAGCTTGTCCATGGAAGTTCAACTACGGCAACCATCATGTTTCATCTCATGATTCCCACAACGCCTCTCCAACCCACGGCACCACTCCCCCTAGATGTGCGCCTCACCCTTCTCGGCCGCACTGCCCCTCTGCCTTTGTGTGCATGACATGTGGGCCACCTAAAATGCGGCGAGCATCAAGTTTCTACCACAGCCACACGCGATTCCCTCGATGCCGCTCGAACCCATGAAACCACATGTCCCCCGACCTGCAGCTCACCCCTCTTGGCCCCACTGCCCCTCTGCCTTGGGGAGCATTACATGTGGACCAGTCACCTATCGGGTGCACATTTTATTGACTCAAAGGTAAGTGTAGTAAGGCGCCGAAGCTCAGTCCCGACGGCCCTGAGAGGGAAATGTAACTCCTGCACCAGGGCTTGTGGTTCTCCCGCAACACAAACTCGTGCCAAACTTGAGATTTGTTTCTTTACTATACATGCACGCAACGATTTAGTGGACATTGTAATCTCAACATGTGATGGGGAGCTCTAAATTTGAATTTGAAACTTATAAAATGAAAAGATTCAAAACAAATAAACTGGGAGAGAGGGAGTATATCGCAGGATGTGTCACATACAAAATAAGTCCCCTGGTTTGTCACCGCGAAGATGCGGTTAGAAAGGAGCACAACGTCTTCCTACTCGTACGGCAACAAATCGGCCGCAGACAGCATGGTCCGCCTTTGACCGCCATGTGCAAGGTTCGTGCTATCTTATTCAATCTCACCGTGGTTCCATCGTACTAATTCATGCGGTGGCCCGTTGCATGGCTGATCCCAATGTTGGACAAAGGTTCTACAGGAACGGTGTCACCGTTGTAAATGTTGTGAAAATTGATGTTGGTACCCTCCCATACATATGCAAGCCAATCTCCACTCGCACCGAGCCTAACCTGTGAAACAGTGGGCAGGGGGAGAATCAGAAAATGGACATAGAAGTAGTCTTTAGAATGCATTTACTACGTGATCAAACTCATCTTACCTGCTCATCGGAGGAAATCTGAGTGCCCCTCAACGTCGGCATCTCAAGGGGCGTCAACTTGCAACTACGGCCATGCCGCGCTGGAGAGACCCCCAAGGAAACATCCTCGTGCGTTCCACGGAACATCAAGATGCATTTGTATGAGTAGTTTATCTTGTGAGAGAAAAGGATGAACGAGGGAAGGCCTCTAGAGATAGAGATGGACACTACTACTACCAATGTGCTGGCCCGTGCGTTGCAATGGATCCAAAGTAGTAGAATAATACTTGTTCATGTGCTTGAAATATAAACACTCTAGTTTTGATATACATGTTTCAGCAGACATGACAGCTTGTCCATGGAAGTTGAACCACGGCGACCATCACATTTCTTGTTTCTACCATTGCCACACCCACACGCGATTCCCACGACGCCGCTCCAACCCACGACACGATGTCCCCCGATGTGGACATGGATCCTCTGACGTGGCTATCACTGCCTTGCCCTGCCTTTCCTTCGCTGACAGTTGGGACCCATGCTTATGGGTCCCACATGTCAGTGACAGAATGGTAGGATTGTTCACGTCAGGGGATCCTCATCCCCCCGACGTGCCCCTCATCCCTCTCGGCCCCACCGCTCCTCTGCCTTTGTGTGCATGACATGCGGGCCAGCTGAACTGCGGCGACCATCAACTTTCTACCACAGACACACCCGATTGGACGCGGTTTGCCTGCTCCGCTGCTGTGCTCCGATCTGTACTCCCGCACCATCGAATTTTCATCCAGCGACTATGACACATTTCGTCCCGGGCATCAATCCTCAGCTGGAGTACTTATGTACTACAGGTAGTACCTGCCGGTGTGGCCATCTACGCCTCGTAACACCCCGATGCCTAGCTGTGGCACCCTCGCCACGGCCACGCCACCACAGCCCGGTTCATCTCGAACGAGTGAGTCGCAAACCACGCCACCACCGTGAGAATGACATGTGGGCCAGCCGCATTTAAGGTCCGCATGTAATTGACTCATAGGCCGGGCACTAAGCCACTGAAGTTTGGTCCTGTGGGCCCCGAGAGGGAAATGTAACTCCTGCGGCATGCCTTGTGGTGCTCCCGCAGTACGAGCTCGTGCCAAAACTGTAATTTGTACTAGTAAGGTACACATGCATTGCACGCATGAGATTTTGGTGGTTTGTGCATTATGCTTCTACATGTGGAGTTTTCTGGATTCTAACATGTGGCAAAATCTGGTGGAATGTAAGGTTAGGCAAGTTTGATTAACTTAGGTGAGTGTTTGGTTCAAGCCACACTAAGGCCCCACATGACATACACACAAAACATGTGGCAAGATTCCCTTAGGCTTGCCAACCTGTGGCTCTCAATTTGAAGAACTAATAACTTTGCCTAAGCTTAGTTGTGGCAAAGTTAGTCATGAATGAAGTTCAACCAGGGAGTCTTCTAGATTATACATGTGGCAGAATCTGGTGGATGATATCCAACGGCCAGTAGTGCTCGGATTTGCCATCTTTGTACCGTCGGATTGACTTCATCCAACGACCAACTTTCAAAGTTTTTCACACACTATATAGGGGGTATAGATATAGATGTGTCGGTCCGTTGCAATGGATCCAAAGTATATCTAGTTAGTGGAGTGCACTCTAAACACATTATCTATTTATTTTTCTCTAACCTTCCGTAGCCATGCAACCAAGCCACATAAGCTTCATGGGTGCCCCCCACATCATATTATTCATACTACGTTGATTGAAAAAAAGATACATCACTCAAAACAAGATTGAGGGAGTCCCGGATTAGGGGGTGTCCGGATAGCCGGACTATACCTTGGGCCGGACTCCTGGACTATGAAGATACAAGATTGAAGACTTCGTCCCGTGTCAGGATGAGACTTTCCTTGGTGTGGAAGGCAAGCTTGGTGATACGGATATGTAGATCTCCTCCCATTGTAACTGACTCTGTGTAACACTAGCCCTCTCCGGTGTCTATATAAACCGGAGGGTTTTTAGTCCGTAGGACGAACGACAATCATACCATAGGCTAGCTTCTAGGGTTTAGCCTCTCTGATCTCGTGGTAGATCTACTCTTGTACTACCCATATCATCAATATTAATCAAGCAGGAGTAGGGTTTTACCTCCATCGAGAGGGCCCGAACCTAGGTAAAAACATCGTGTCCCTTGTCTCCTGTTACCATCCACCTAGACGCATAGTTCGGGACCCCCTACCCGAGATCGGCCGGTTTTGACACCGACATTGGTGCTTTTATTGAGAGTTCCGCTGTGTCGTCACCATCAAGAAGGATGCCTCATCCCGTCTTTAAAGACGGCACTATTGCTAAAGGAGCTTTGGCTATCGGCCAAACTCTCCAGCCAGGTGGTTTTCTTATGAACGCCTGTTCGGCCGCCGCGCCGACGATGACTTCTCGGGTCATCAAAAGCAATCTCCACGTCAAC
The DNA here is from genome assembly GCF_002162155.2 of Triticum dicoccoides. Taxonomy (NCBI): domain Eukaryota; kingdom Viridiplantae; phylum Streptophyta; class Magnoliopsida; order Poales; family Poaceae; genus Triticum; species Triticum dicoccoides. The sequence goes on from NC_041389.1 coordinate 355,391,092, forward strand.
TCGGAACTCGCCGAGCAGTTAGATCCGATGGAGCTCTCTTCCTTAAACGAGCTCTTGGATCGCATCGCCGCCCTGGGAGTCGCTACAGACTACGATTAGATTGGGCCTAAACCCAATCCAAGAGAGATTAACTCTCCCCAGGTCACCCACCATGTTGCAGTGGTGGAGGAACAATGCGGCAAGACTTCATCTATCTTAAGGACTAGTTATGTCCGGATTCCCGATCCCTCCAAGCCAGATACCCGCGGAAGGGAGGACGTCACTCAAGCCCTGAACCTAAAGTCAGGCAGCGAGCTAGATTCATTGGACAACATCCAAGAACCCAAGCTTCCGAGTTCGGAAACTCCTTGGCCCCTGAGTCTCAGATTGGGCGAGGTTCCGGATTTAATTCCTCCCGCCCACCCAAATATAAGCGATCTATCCCAAATTCGGCAAGAACCCGCAGAAACAGTACACCATTACGGGGCCAGATTCCTCCTAGTCATGAACATGATAAAGGACTGCCGCGAGGAGGATGCAATTTCATTCTTTTGCAATAATTGCACGGACAACGGAATCCTCAACGCCATAAGTCGCTGTAAAATTACACGCTTCACTGACTTGGCATCCATAGTACAAAAGTACTGTGCGATGGAAAGCGCCTGGAAAACCGAAATAAAATATTGGGACAATCCGGCCCTGAATACAACCCCAGTCCGAAATAAAAGGGTGCATTATCACCAGGCACCTGGGTTAAACACCAAAAAGAAAAAACCCTCTATAGGGCATGGAACCGTACTGGAGGGATGGCTCAATGGACCCTGTAAAATTCATAGTACAGAGGGCACCACACCAACTCATAGCCTTAGAGCATGTTGGATACTCTGGCAGGTGGCCAGAAGTGGCGAAGAGCTTCTAACTCCAGAATTCACAGAGCACCAGCCCAGGGATACCAGTATGGTATTAACAGTATTCGAGACTTTCGCATCAAATAATATGCGGAAACGAACACTCCGCAGCCTTGCCGAAGTCTACGAAGTAGCAACAATAAACCCATGGAGTGACACGGCTATTACCTTTAATGCCAGTGATGAACCTAAATTCCGTACACCCCGAGCACCAGCTGCATTGGTCCTCAGTCCAATAGTGGACGACTTTCGCCTTACCATGGTACTCATGGATGGTGGCAGCGGATTGAACCTCATTTATGAGGAAACCCTTCGAAAAATGGAAATAGACTGGAGCCGCATTGAGCGAAGCAGCACAACCTTTAGAGGAATAATCCCCAGTCGGGAAGCATGTTGTACAGGAAAAATCGCACTGGATGTAGTGTTCAGCACGCCGGATAAATACAGGTCCGAGGAGGTCACGTTCCGAGTGGCCCCGTTCAGCAGCGGATACCACGCTCTATTAGGGCGAGCGGCATTCACAATCTTTCACGCTATACCCCATTACGGGTACATGAAGCTCAAAATGCCCAGACCCAACAGAATCATCACTCTTGCTAGTGACCCGGACATAGCACTTCGCGCCAAAAATAAGACAGCCGCACTAGCCCTTGAGGCACTATCCGAAGCCCTAGCGGCCGAGAAACTGACTGCACTGCGCTCCACGGTGAACAGGGACGACGTGATACTCGATAAAAGATCCAAGTCCACCTCCTTTAAACCGGCGGACGAAATAGTCAAATTCCAAGTCCATCCAACGGACCCTACAAAAACGGCCTCCATCGGGGCACAATTAAACCCTGATGTAGACGCCGCACTACGAGAATTCCTACGCAAAAATTGGGACATTTTTGCCTGGCACCCTTCAGACATGCCAGGAATCCCACGCCGGCTAGCCGAGCACAGCCTAAACATCCTAAAAGGATTCAAGCCAGTCAAGCAGGCTCTTCGGCGTTTCTCCGAACCTAAGAGACAAGCCATGGGAGAGGAGCTAGCCAAACTACTGGAGGCTGGATTCATCAGAGATATAAAACATCCGGACTGGCTAGCAAACCTGGTGATGGTACCAAAGAAGGACAAATCCTGGCGCCTATGCGTCGATTTCAAGGACCTCAACAAGGCTTGCCCAAAGGATCCCTTCCCCGTCCCCACATTGATCAAATGATCGACGCTATCGCATGACACGATTCATTGTGTTTCCTCGACGCATACTCCGGCTACAATCAAATTAAGATGGCAGAGCCAGACCAAGCCGCCACGGCATTCATCACCCCATATGGCCCATTCTGCTTCAACACAATGCCCTTCGGGCTCAAAAACGCTGGCGCAACATATCAGCGCATGATTCAGACATGTCTGGCAAACTAGATCGGCAAAACAGTGGAGGGATACGTAGATGACGTGGTCGTCAAAATCAAGCATGTCGAAACTCTAGTAGACGACTTGAGGGTCACATTCGATAACCTCCGAACATATGACATCAAGCTTAACCCGGAAAAATGCGTTTTCGGCGTACCAGCCGGAAAGCTCTTGGGCTTCATTGTATTCGGTAGAGGAATTGAAGCAAACCCAGCCAAGATCCGAGCTCTGTCACAATTGGATATTCCAAAGGACCTCAAACAAATACAAAAATTGACTGGATCCGTGGCGGCTCTAAGCCGCTTTATCTCCCGCTTGGGAGAAAAGGCATTACCCCTTTATCGCCTCCTCCGGCGCACTGAACACTTCGAGTGGACGGATGCCGCCACGGCCGGACTCGAATAAATAAAAGCCATATTGGCAACAAACCCGGTCCTGGCCGCGCCTAACATCGGCGAACCAATGCTATTATACATTGCGGTAACTTATCAAGTTGTAAGCGCAGTGCTCGTCGTCGAACGAGAAACGGACGGGCACAAATTCCCCCTTCAAAAACCAGTTTACTACGTGTCCACTATCCTCACTCCATGCAAGTCACGGTACCCGCATTATCAAAAGATAGCATACGCGGTGTTTATGGCATCCCGGAAGCTGCGACACTACTTTCAAGAGTGTTCGATAATAGTAGCCTCTGAAGTACCTCTTAACGATATTATAAACAACCGCGACGCGACGGGCCGGATTGCCAAATGGGTCATTGAGCTCCTCCAGTTTGACATAACCTATAAGCCACGGTGAGCTATTATGTCACAAGTTTTGGCCGACTTCGTCGCCGAATGGACTAAAGCCGAACTCCCTAAAGAGTACGGCACATATTCCAACTGGATCATGCACTTCGACGGATCCAAAATGTTAGCTGGTCTGGGGGCTTGCGTTGTTCTGACGTCCCCAATAGGAGATACAGTTCAATACGTACTCCAGATAATGTATACGGACTCCAACAACACAGCCGAATACGAGGCCCTTCTACATGGTCTCCGGATGGCAGTCTCCATGGGCATCCGACGCCTAGAGGTGCGCGGGGATTTGAACCTCGCGATATCCCAAATAAATGGAGACTTTGATGCCAAGGATCCGAAAATGGCAGCTTATCGCAACGCCATCCTAAAAATGCCAGCTCGGTTCGAGGGGCTCGAATTTCACCATATAGCCCGGGAAAACAATCAGGCATCAGACGTCTTGGCATGCATTGGCGCAAAGCGCGATGCAGTCCCCCCAACATTTTCTTGGAGAGGCTATTCAAGCCATCCGTATTATGGGAAGAGGAATCCGGAAATAACAGCCCGGACCCAACCGCACCGCCCGACACCGAACATTCTGACACAACGGGAGGCTCCGCCAACGAAGTAACATCCTCAGCCCACATAATAATGGCAGTCATTGCCCCGTGGACAGAACCATTCCTAGCCTACCTAACCAGACAGGAACTTCCCGAGGACCAAAACGAGGCACGCTGCATAGTGCGGTGATCTAAAGCCTATAAAGTCCATGAGGGAGAGCTTTATAAGAAAAGCACCACCGGAGTCCTTCAAAGGTGTATCTCCGAAGAGGAAGGGCGGAATCTTCTAGCTGAAATTCATGCCGGACTCGGCGGGCACCACGCCGCAGCCCGGGCCCTTGTAAGCGAGGCCTTCCGTACAGGATTTTATTGGCCGACGGCCCGGGCAGATGCTCAGGACTTAGTCCAACGATGCGTCGGTTGCCAGCTCTTTGCTCACCAAAGCCATATGCCACCCACCGCCCTCCAAACTATACCCATCACCTGGCCCTTTGCGGTCTGGGGGCTTTCATGGTTGGACCCCTTAAAGGAGGAACCCACAAGCAAAAATACCTACTGGTCATGGTGGATAAATTCACCAAATGGATAGAGGCCAAGCCTGTTAAGACGGCCGAATTCGGACCGGTGATAGAATTCATATCAGGGGTCATACACCGTTACGGCGTCCCCCATAGCATCATCACTGATAACGGCACGAACTTTACAGCCGACGAGGTCAAACTCTGGTGCAAAAACATGGGCATCAAGCTCGACTATGCTTCATTCTATCACCAACAAACTAACGGTCAAGTCGAGCAAGCAAATGGTCTAATCATGAGCGGCATCAAACCCAGATTAGTGCGGTCCCTCAAGGAATCTAACACGCACTGGGTAGAGGAGCTCGACTCCGTACTCTGGGGGCTGCGGAACACACTGAATCGCACCACCGGATTCACACCATTCTTTATGGTATACGGCGCAGAGGCAGTTCTGCCCTACGACATAATTCATGACTCACCTCGCGTGCGCATGTACGAAGAAAGAGAAGCCGAACTCGATTGGTAGGACAGTTTGGACACCTTGGAGGAGGAGCGTGATGTGGCAAAAGCCCATTCCGCATTCTATCAACAACATGCTCGAAGATATCAAAGCAGAGAAGTACGGGCCAAAACTTACAAAGTTGGCGAGTTAGTTCTACGCCTGCCGGACAAGAAAAAGGACAAACTCAAGCCCAAATGAGAAGGTCCCTTTATTATTGACCAAGTCCTGACTGGTGGAGCGTACCGTCTGCGAGATGCATCGGATAACGGACTCGAGCCGAACCCATGGAACGCAGCCCGTCTCCGAAGATTCTACGCCTAGCACCGGACTCTGTGTTCGTCTCCTTCCTCTGTCTATTTTTTACACATTAGTTGTCTTATATTTCTCTCCTTCTCCCTCCCTTTCTCTTATAGCCTTTAAGGGCTTGTTCGCGCCTTGTTCGCACACAATTGACGCGCTATCCGCGCTCATTATACCTGGGGGCTTGTTTAACAGAAGCTTGTTTATACGGGCCTCATGCCCAACACATGTGTCACACTTCCGCATGTACCTTTTATTCACCATTATATGCATCGATATGACTTAAGTTTTGGCCAAGCTGGGTTGCCTGGCTCCTGTGCTTACCCCTACGTTCCCGATTGTTCAGCTAGGCGGTAAAGGGAGCACCTCTGCGATTGTTACTGTCGGGTCAACTGGATGTGTACCTCAGACTGGGTGAAGCCGAAAGCTAGAGTTCTTAAGGGAATATTCGGTCGGTGAACTAAAGATGATTTCTCACTCGTTTATTTATCCGCCCCCAGATGCTTTTCTGCTTTTTTCGCAGTCCGGACATGCACTTTAGGGCATGCCTCCCAGGGAAAGGAACCCCTAACGGAACTATTATCCCTGGAAGATGTTTCTTACTAACCATGTAATATAACATAGCTAGTTGGGCACTTGTCTGTTCAAGCACTGATGACCCCTACGCCTGGTCTCCACGCATGCCCCGGTTCTTACATAACCGAGAGGGTATTCGGACACACTCCGGACTATCGGGTCCCGAGGTTGAAGCGAAAAGGTCCGCCATGACAAACGATCCACAATCCGGCTAGAAAGGCATTTTACATGTCATCTTAAATTACATAGTCAATTTGACTGGGTATATTCCTCTTCAATACCATCCAACAGGCTGTCTAGTTTACAGTCCTATTGGGAATATTTGGCGGCCAACTCTACCTGGTCGTACACTAAGCTCACAGGGATCTCCTTCCCATCGGGCCCCATAGGTCCGACCTCGGCCATGTGGTTCGGGTCAGCTTTCGTGTACCGCGTCTTCATCATGGCCCAGGCCTCCCTGGCGCCTTGACGGCAGGCCGATATCTTCCATAATCAGAAGCGCCGCCGCGCTCCCCTCATCTTCTCTGCAAGCTCTCCAAGGCCTTCGGCCATGGAGACGGATGGCCACAAGGCATGGACGACGCCTTGCATTACCTGCCGAACTCGTTCGTGCAGTTGTGAGAGCTCGGGAAGAAGGTCACCCGTAGAACCGGGCATTTCCTCTGCAGGCCAACCTGTCAGCATACCTACAGACATAACTCTGTCAATCGACTTCCTCGCCGCACTCTTTTTTGAAGTTCGTTCAAGAACTTACTAAAAATGCCGCGTCGAAGCCGTCGATTCTCCTTCACGGAGTCCGACAACTGGGCAAAAACATCCTTTAGTTCCTCGCCCAGCTGGGTGTTGGCATCTTGGAGATTATTCTTCTCCTGCCTCACCTTCGTAAGCACGCTCTCGCCGGCCTTTAACCAGCGCAAGAGTTGTTGCTTGTCCGGATCTACTCCGGCGCCATCTGCAATGTTATTGTCAGATTTGCACACACGCTGCACTTCACAACATACTTATCTTTCGAAGGATATATTACCAGAGGGGGTCTCCTTGGCATCCCCTGCCGCGGCTAGTGCGGCCTCAGGTTGGGCTTTGCACTCTTCCAGCTCCTGGGACAATTGGGTATTCTTATCTGTAAGATCCTGCATAACAAATGATCCTTAAATCAGTTATTCTAATTGTTTCAAGTCTCGGGGGCTACTGACATATGTAACCATCAAATTTTCTCACCAGTATGTCTTTTACATACTGCTCCGTGGCTCTGGCTAGACCATTTTGAGTGGAACGGAGGTACGCATCTCCCGTATTGAAGGCATCCAATGCCTCTTGGGAGAAACAAGCGTCAGGAAGAACTGTCCGACGACGCCTATGGTTCATGGCACTCTCCACCTCGGAATTGGTGGCAGACAGCCCGTCCGCATCCTCTGTCGGAGGAGCGTCCGGTGCGCGCCTCGTGTTCGCCTCCGCTTACGGACCCGGCCTTGGAGCCTGGCTGGTGGAGGCGCGATTGGCAATCTCTCCAGATATAGTCCGACGAGCGCTCTTTTTCCTAAAGAGAGCACAAGCGTTAGTGTGCCTTGAGGGAATAAAACCTGGGAATAAGATGGCACGCCATACCGTTGCGCCGGCGTCTCAATCCGGACCACACTTCTTTTCAGCCTGCTGGGCCTTGCTGCCCCTTGTTGGCTAGCCACCGCAGGCTCGGCCCTCCGCCTCAAGGACTTCCCCTGAAAAAACGCCATTGGTATACGGTGATAAAAAATAAGCATGGATGGATCTTCTTAAAAGTGTTGGGACTTCGGTCTCGGTTACTTGTGAGGCTGGAAGTAGTCCAGGATAATCGGCCGTAAGGGCCACTAAGGCGTTGTCCTTGCTCAATTGATGAAACACCCCATCGATCAGCTCCGCAGATAAGTCCGGGTCCTCTTGGGAGACGGGGTTGAAGGACCGTTCCGGGTCCTCGGGTTGTGGAGGAGGGCTGTTTATCTCCTTTACAGCCTGGCGTAGCTCCTGCGTTAAAATTGCTAGACTGAATACTTAACTATGGGAATATGAAACGGATGGGCGAGTGAAAGTGTCCGCTTACCCAGCTTGGAGGATTGTACATAGAAAATCCGCCCCGTGGGTTGACGTGGAGAAATTCCTCCTCTTCTTCCTTGTACAAAGCGGACAAGATCTTTATTAGAGCGGCAACCGATTCCGGCCCCTTACGGACGCACCGGGTGGCGTCGTCCTCCCCGTTGAAGTCCCACATGGGGTGGCATCTATACTGAAGCGACTGCACCCCCCGCATAATGCATGTGGCCATGACCTCGATCATGGTCAGTCCGGAATGAGCTAACAACCTTATCCGGCTCATCAGGTAAAGGACGTCCTTGTCATTTTCCTTCTGAGGGCTCCGTGGACGCCAGCTTAGGCGCTTCTTCAAAGGAGCATTATCGAACTCAGGGAGGCCGATCCTAACAGGGTCCGGCAGGGGGACATCTTCTATATAAAACCATTCTGAAGGCCAGTCTTCGGACACCTTCTTTGGGGTTCTGGATAGATATTCGGTCTCGGCGATGCGCCATAGTTCGGCTCCGCCCACCTGATATATCGACCCCTCCTGAGAACGGGGCACAAGGCAGAACAACTTCTTCCATAGCGCGGAATGAGCCTCAATGCCCAAAAACAGCTCACAAAGGGCTATGAAGCCCGCAATATGCAATATGGAGGCAGGTGTAAGGTTGTGCAACTGGAGGCCGTAGAACTCCAGGAGCCCCCGGAGAAACGGATGAATTGGAAATCCGAGCCCTCTTATCAAATAAGGGACAAGGCATACCCGCTCTCCTTTGGAGGGATTGGGGACGCTCTCCGCTTTCTCTCCACCATTATAGGTGGCAAGCCCAGCTCGAACCGGGACCATGTAGGCTAGGGGGAGAAACCCCTTGGCTTGGAGCGTCACTAGCTCGCTGTGCGGGACGGAGCATCTCTCCCAATCTCCAGGCTTAGGGCTGGGAGGGCGAGAGGGGGAGCTGCGTCGACTGTCCATGATGGAATGGATCTCTGTCGGATGCGCTCCAATGAATGCTCGCGAAGGGAAGATGGTGTGATTCAGATCTAAATCCTCATCTCTTTTATAGGCAGCTCATTTGCGCAGCTAGGGGGTAAATGAAAAAACACCCTGGCTTTTCGCATTCGTTTGACACGTGGAAGAAGGCCATTATTGGGCATGGAAGCCAATGAGCGCAACATTCACCAGAAGCCGGACACTATTCAACAGGTATATGGAATTTGGAGAAGAACCCGCCTTGCAATGCCGAAGACAAATCTGCGCGTCGGACTCATCGTCATTGAAGCCTGGTTCAGGGGCTACTGAGGGAGTCCCGGATTAGGGGGTGTCCAGATAGCCGAACTATACCTTTGGCTGGACTCCTGGACTATGAAGATACAAGATTGAAGACTTCGTCCCGTGTCCGGATGGGACTTTCCTTGGCATGGAAGGCAAGCTTGGCGATACGTATATGTAGATCTCCTCCCATTGTAACCGACTCTGTGTAACCCTAGCCCTCTCCGGTGTCTATATAAACTGGAGGGTTTTTAGTCCGTAGGACGAACGACAATCATACCATAGGCTAGCTTCTAGGGTTTAGCCTCTCTGATCTCGTGGTAGATCTACTCTTGTACTACCCATATCATCAATATTAATCAAGCAGGAGTAGGGTTTTACCTCCATCGAGAGGGCCCGAACCTGGGTAAAAACATCGTGTCCCTTGTCTCCTGTTACCATCCGCCTAGACGCATAGTTCGGGACCCCCTACCCGAGATCCGCCGGTTTTGACACCGACAAAGATCTTCCCGTTTTTTGTTCCTATGATGTTGTGTCGTGCACGTACCTACTAGTTGTACAGTGGTAGTACTAGTAATATAGTATTAGGAGTACAAACTTGGTAACTAGTAGGAGTAGTACTAGTACGGAATGCTCCTACCCTATCAACGAGCCCCGTCTGACACCAAATTTCTTGGCTTCTGTGCTACAGCTAGATCTTCCCCTCGTTTCTGTTTTCCAACCCGACGGTGGGCGGGGTGTCGATTTGCTCAACAACGGTCCCACATGAAAGTGAAAATGCTAGGCAACACGCCTTCCCTAAGTTATGTGTCGTGCCGGATGGGCCGTGTTGTACTCCCGATTCCCGGGCGTGTGGGGGTGCGACGCGAACGCGGCAGGCCTTTTCCTTTTACTAGCAATGTGCCCGTGCGTTGCGACCGATCCAAAGTAGTAGAATAGTAGTATTTGTTCACAAACTTGAAAGAAATCACTATTGTTTTGATATACTCCTAATATATTACTCCCTCCGTACCTAAATATTTGTCTTTTTTGAGATTTCAAATGGACTATCACATACGGATTATATAGACATATTCTAGTGTTTCTAGCAAGATGCTCGTGTGTTGCACGAAGTTGATGGAAAAGGTAAGCACAACTTATAAATTGACGGATGGAGTACTAGTTACAGTGATGCATATAATTAAGCAAAGGGATCGCACATGTCGGTATTGACTGGAACGGGAATGCAACAGCACAATAAGAATTAAGGCCACGATGATGCAATCGCAGTGGTGGTTACAGAAGGCAAGAAGAAAGATGGATCCACGAACGTATGACCTCCTCCTCCTAGACTTAGTGCATCAGGCCACCGACCGGAGGCTAAGGAGCGGCGGCTTTTGTGGCGAGGTCGAGGTGCTTCTCAGCAAAGGCATCCAAGGCTTCCAACCGGTTGAGGAAGGCCAATGTCGCAGCGTCCTCACTGGCCTTGTAGATACCTATATACACAATTTGCTCGTACATGTGGATGTGTAGGTTGATGAATTCTTGCAGGGCGAGGCGCCTCACGGTGAGCGTGACCTCCAGGTGGACATTCTTTGTGGCGTCGGCGGGCAGTCGCAGGGCCACCAGTGCTTGATAGAGGTTCCAGCCATGGAGGCCCATTAGGGTGGCAGGCAATGAGGAGCCCGGGCGCGCGGGCTGGAGGAGTACGACGATGTTGTTCGTGAGCTTCTTGAGGATGGTGAACTTGTTGCTGGTGGCAACGATCATCTGGTCCAACTGAGAGTCGTAGTTGGCATCGACGGCGGCCATCCACCAGCCGGTCTCCAACACCGTCTGGAGACGATCCTCGGCGCCATGCCGCAGGCCGGCATCGTGGACCATCTAGCGCAGCCGCTGGCCGCTCACGCGCATCGCCGCCATGGGTCTGGAGTGAGCTCTTCTGTGCTTAGTGTAGGTGCTTAGGCAAATGCTTAGGTGCGTACGATGTGGTAGATGCATTGGAATGGAGGGGCGCCTTTATATGAGGGCAATGAGGGCAAACTACATTGCATTCACATCGTGTAGCCTCTTTTCTCGCACCTCCTTCCATTACTTCCCTCATGCATTAATTGAAGGAGGATGCATTGGTCGTTCAACATATCGGGAACCGCTACTCCCTCCCTCGTCTGCATTAAAGCCGTATTGGGAACTGCGCCGCCCGCTGTCAAATCGAATACTCCCTCCGTCTAGGTGAGTATTAAGTCATCTTACGAAAACCAAATAGTAAACACATAGGCGTGGTGCATTAACTCTCACGTTGTTTCTTATTTTTTGACATAAATAGAGGAATCAACCAAGAAGAGATGTGGGGCTTGTATGCTTTTAATGACTTGAGACTATCAAACATGACATGCAGTGGTCAGTTCGTTGCACAAGAACAAATAAAACCCACATCGGCACACACGCATCTTATAGCATCACATCCAATGGCTATAAAAGATGAATGAGACCAAATTATATCTCATCTAGATGAGTTCTAGCAAAACTGTATTAATAATACTTAGTACTCCTGCGCCATGTACTCCCTCCGTTCCAAATTACTTGTCGCTGAAATGGATGTATCTAGAACAAAAATACATCTAGATACATCCATACGTGCGACAAGTAATGTGGAACGGAGGGAGTATCATATATTAGTATCATGTAGTACTTTATTTATTGCCATTTATGACACATAGTCCACGAGCGCTCTCTATATGTACCACCTTTTTTTTAATTTCAAGTTTTGCTCCATGGCGCAATCCATCGATACTACTACTGTACAAAAGTGGAGTATATACATTTTTTAAAAGGCTAGAGGGCGGGGGAGTCTAGCTCGGTCGGTTTCACGAGAGGGGAGGGCCTTTGTGATTTGACGGCTCATTACTGCTGTCAAATCGAATAGTACTGCGCCGCCCGCTGCATGCCCGGCGCCTCCATTAAACCCCTTCGTTAAACCCGCATGCAAACCAAGAATCATACTTCGGCCACACGTCCGTTCATGAGCGGGCCGGAATTAAACGCAACACCGGCCGAGCTCCTCCCATCCGCCCTCAGTTTAAACGAGGCCAGACGCCGGCCAAGCTCCTACTGTCCGCCCTCTATTTACACGAGGCCAGTCAGACAGCGGGCAAGAATCGCACCCCTCCGCTGCTCCCCCATCTCCTCCTTCACCATTTTATCCACTCTTCCGATGGCTTCCAATGAGCTGTTCTTCGGCATATTACCCGGCTGGGTGGCCCGCCGAGCCCTCCAGATATGGGCGAGGCCGCTCGGCGCTTCACCAACCTCGCTTGGCCCGACGGAGTTGTCACCCCAAGCAGGCGCGTGGTTCAGCAACTCGCCGCTCCAGTTCAGCTCGATGAGGAGTGGTGAGTTGCTCCACGCCGGCACAGCGGCGTGCACGCCAGTACGGGCGTTGTCGCTGCCGCGTCATACCGCACCACCAGTGTTTGCGGTGGCCGCACCTCCCGTGTCTATGGGCACGCCTCCCATGCCTACGGCAGCGCCATGCAGGCAGAGACAGAAGTCGGGTGCGTGGAGAGCGACGAGTCGGTGGCCAGCTTCTCCGTGGCCGCCGCCATCATCGAGGAGAAGTAGAACACGGGAGGCCGCCGCCACTTGGGACCCATGAAGGCCACCGCCGAGGCGACGACCGCCGATTCATGTGGTTTCTTTGTTGCTTCATCTCTTCCGAGGACCTTCGTCGACCCCGCAAGTGTCTGACGGACATGAGGAAGACAAAGGGATCCGCGGGCGGCCATTTAGAACTAAAATAAGTCTAGATACATCCATTTCTAGGACAAGTATTTTCGGATGGAGGGAGAATTAATTATACAAGAGAGCCGGATTGGCATCTCTTAGTTCATGTAAATGTAATGAAATCCATCATGTTTATATGAAGATCGGGCTTTTTTATACGAAATCCTTCATGCTTATATGAAATCAGTCCGTGTTTGCACGAATTTCATCTGGTTGGTTAGAGTTCTAAAAATGTATGCCGCTGGCGTTTGATGTCATCCTCCCTGGAAGGAAGCGGGAGGAAATTTGCCGGCTGCTGTTGGAGATGCTCTTTATGCTGGAAATAATAGAGTGACATCCAATCCATTTGAGTTAATTGCATGTTTGATTGTCCCTCTATAAAAGTTAATTGCATGTACAATGTACATGTGACTTGCAGGGTGGCTATAGCTTCGTACAGAAAGTTAAAAAGAAACAAGTCCATCCTTAATCTTGTATTCTAAGTACTCTGTGGGATCCACTGTTAGTACAATAGCGAAAGAAGTATATATTAAATAAGTAGAGTAATATATAATATAAAAATCTAAAGTTAAAAGACAGAATTCAAACTCATGTCATCGCGTTGTGAGCATCCGGCGCTAACCAGCTCAGCACATTTTTGTTGTAGACCATGCTGGAGATATATATCCATGTCTACTCTTATATATACTCCATTTGTTCCTAAATATTTGTCTTTTTCAGATTTCAAATGGACTACCACATACGGCTATGTATGTAGACATATTTTAGAGTGTAGATTCACTCATTTTGCTACGTGTGTCTTTTCAGGAAGGGGTAAGATTTGTCCTTGATTTATTTATGAGGTATCCACATGGCACTGCACCGCTAAGAAAATAGGGTAACATCAAAATTATGGACTACTTTTTTGAGTATGTTGGTAAGGTCCGGTCATAGTCACTTGTTGAAACCTCTAAAAAGACAAATACTCCCTCTGTCCGGAAATACTTGTCATCAAAATGGATAAAAGGAAATGTATCTAGACGTATTTTAGTGTTAGATACATCTCTTTTTGAGGGCTTCTGAGGGCCCAACAAACTAACGGTCCACAAACGGGCTGACTGTAACGACGGGCTGAATTTGGCCCACAAGCAGAAAATGACAGTAACGAGCCGTAAGTAACCGAATGCTGCAAATGAGCCCAAGAATAAATGGGCCGTCAGAAGGCTGAAAGTTAACTTGGGCTGGAAACGGCTGAGGGAGTCCTGGATTAGGGGGTATCCGGACAGCCGGACTATACACTTTGGGCGGACTGTTGAACCGTGAAGATACAAGACTCAAGACTCCGTTCCGTGTCCGGATGGGACTCTCCTTTGCATGGAAGACAAGCTTGGCGATCCGGATATTAGATTTCCTTCTTTGTAACCGACTCTGTGTAAACCCTAGCCCCCTCCGGTGTCTATATAAACCGGAGGGTTTGATCCGTATAGGCACAATCATAATCATCATAGGCTAGCTTCTAGGGTTTAGCCTCTATGATCTCGTGGTAGATCAACCCTTGTAATACTCATATCATCAAGATCAATCAAGCAGGAAGTAGGGTTTTACCTCCATCGAGAGGGCCCGAACCTGGGTAAAATATCGTGTCCCTTGCCTCATGTTACCATTAGCCTTAGACGCACAGATCAGGACCCCCTACCGAAATCCGCCGATTTTGACACCGATATTGGTGCTTTCATTGAGAGTTCCTCTGTGACGTCGCTACGAGGCTCGATGTCTCCTTCAATCATTAACAACAATGTGGTCCAGGGTGAGACTTTTCTCCCCGGACAGATCTTCGTGTTCGGCGGCTTCGCCCTGCGGGCCAATTCGCTTGGTTATCTGGAGCAGATCGACAGCTACAGCCCTGGCCATCAGGTCAGGTTCGGAAACTTGAACTACACGGCTGATATCCACAGAGACTTGATCTTCAACGGATTCGGGCATGCGCCAGGAGTGCCGAACAGTCACGATGAGCACAGTTCATACCTTCTGTCGGACAATACTCAGGATATCGCACCTGCAGGAGCCTCGGACCTAAATCCGGGGCAGATTGCGTTGTCCGAGGATGGGTGGATAGACTTCACCCCCAAGGAAGCCTGTGTCTCCGGACCCCTGGACTCGTGTCCGGTTGTAGGCCCCAGACCGCGCGCCCCCGAGCCCGCCAATTCTGGCTGGGCTCTGGTAATGGAGTTCACCGCCGCGGCTATCTTCCAGCACTCGCCCTTTGGCGACATGCTAAACTCATTAAAGTCTCTCTCTTTGTTAGGAGACTCTTGGCCGAACTATGTCCGGCTCGAGTGGGAAGCAGGCGACAAGGGAATTCGTTGCCCACCCACCACCCACTTCATTGCCACGGTCGACGATTTGACCGACGTGCTTCACTTCGACTCTGAAGACATCGACGGTGTGGATGACGATGCAGGAGATGAACAGGAACCACCACCCACGGGGCGCTGGAAAACCACCTCCT